>NW_024039013.1:1540000-1647970 GCF_016077235.1 Cyprinodon tularosa
ATCAGGACTATCTCACTAGAGGATAGAAACTCAGCCCCGCGTGCAAAGAGGCACCCAGATGGCTCGTCTGTTTTCACTTCACCGTGTTATAAAATGGGATCAGAGCTTGTTGTAACCTTCCAGTTTAACTCTGGTTCGTTTTCTACCTTCAAGGCCATTGGCTACTTCCTGGCATGGATACCCATCCGTCCGTCCATCTATTCATCCGTCCATCCATCCATCCACAGCAAACCCTACTAGTGGTACAGCTGTACAAATATTTATGTGTTTTTATGGATTACGAATATAAGAGTGAAGAAACTGAAATTCAGTTTAGTAACGTCAACTGAAGCATAAAGATATATGTTGGTGCCCTAATTTTATCGAAACATTCACCATAGTTTGACCAGTCGGACACAAACCTGTCAGACACTGTTTTAGATATTTTACTAGATTAAAAAAAACTTACTCCATCATTGTTGTATGCATGCAAAATACAACTTACTTCTTTGGGAGAATGTGATCAAGCTTTAAAGATATTTTCTTTGGTATTTAAAAATATATAATGGAATGGCTCCACTTCCTCTGCAGGAATAATTTAAGAGAACCATATGGGAACCCGAGCCCAGAACAAGGGGGAGACTTTGACCTTTTATTTAGAAAATTCACTTCATCACTAAAAACCTTCTCTGGATATATAAGAAATAAACAAAAGGAAAAATTTAAATTAGAAATCAAGTATGCAGACATAAATTAGCATTTATTATTTGACTAATAATCAGAGGTTTGGGTAGTACCTAGTTAGTTCAGTTACACTTAGTAACTTAAAAAAATAAGTAGTTTTACAGAATTGTACCTTTTACTTGAGTAAAGATATGATAAAGTGCCGCTACTCTTACTGAGTAAAAATCATGTTTGTTTAAAACAAGCTTGTTTTAAACAAACATGCACAACTGAGAAGACACACTTTCTTCTTTTTGTACTGAATGCTTATTGGATAAATGTTATTTTTTCATCTCCTGAGTCTGCTGTATCATTTGGCGGTTGAGGGAAAATACAATAAACAGTATACAGTAATTTAACCTATTCTAACATACTGTAAATATTAATTTAGCAAGTTTTATATCTCAAACATTAAATCAGTTGATCAGGTCATGGGCAGAAAGTAGATCAGTTACTCAATACTTGAGTACCCTTTTGAGCAAATACTTTTTAACTATTGAGTCATTTCTGTAAAGCCTACTTTTAACTAAAAATATGATGTAGAGCTTCTTTTACTTAAGTACAATTGTGGGTACTCTACCTACCTCTGCTAATAATGTGTTAATTGTATATTTTTTATGTTCACTGCATCATGTAAAAATATATTTCTTGTATAACCCTTTTTACCAAGACTTTATTAGTTTCAGGTGTGTAAATCAGAAAAAACATTATTTTTTTTTTTTTTGTATCTCTGCTTCTGTCTCCTTGAACCCCAGATGGCTGTTCACACTGAGCCTGGTTCTGCTGGAGGTTTCTTCCTGTTAAAAGGAAGTTTTTTCTCTCCACTGTCACTACAAGCATGCTTAGTGTGAGGGATTGCATTCGAGTCAATGAGTCGATGCAATCAACTGGTCTTCCTTAGATAGAAAACTTTGAATCAATTTGACTGTATGATCTGGTAAACTGTAAAGTGCCTTGAGATGAAATGTGTTGTGAGTTGGCGCCATAGAAATAAACTGAATTGAATTGAAATTAAATTCTCCTATATTCATGGAGTTGTTGCATTGCCATGTTTTTACATTTACCTGATAGGGGTATGTAGATTTTAAATAAGCAAGTAAATAAATAAATCATTAAACCACCCATATTTTCTTCAATTGCTTGCCCGATAACAAAGGTGGGAAACAAAATGTCTTCCACCCCATGCATAAAGCTGTCACAGAACTGGAGAGCTCCTTCAGTGACAGACTGCTGCACCCTTAATGCACCAGGGAGTGTTATCACAGATCCTTCCTCCCAGCAGCTATAAGACTTAATAACCACCGCTGTTTCTATCTTAGTCAGTTAAATAACAGGCTGTCATTTTGCACATCTCTGATGTTGCTGATATTTTCAAATATCCATCACTGTAAAAATGTCCATAGCTGTAGATTGGCTATTTATTCTCCAGGTGCACAGTATTTATATTGTAAAAACACTTTACATTACAGTATATAATTATTTATATTTTAATCTCTCCACTATTATGTTATTCTTACACATTTTCCTAAGGTCCATATGTGTGTGACCATTTTTTCTATAATCTTTTTGCTGCTGTAAACACCAGAATTTCCCCATTGTGGGACAATAAAGGCAGAGGCGTAGCCAGAAGATTTTTATAAGGGTGGCCAGTCACTTACCAATGTAGACTGAGGGGTGGCTGAATGCAGATAGGCACCGGAACCTCAGAGTCAATCTACACTGTTCCAACAAAATTAACGAGCACAACATCCATATTTTCTAAATAAAGACAAACTATAATTTCCCACAGCCTTTGCTAACAAATATATTCAAACATCCCTGCTTTCTTGATAAAAGGTAAAGTGGATAAAATTCTTTCAGGTTTAAGTTTTGGGTGAACATCTTTTCCATTGTCCTTACTTACCTACTTTTATCAGTAATTATTCTGCATAAAAATTATGTTTACAAGTACTAATATCTACATAAATTGATTATTTAACAAGTTTTTATTAAACTAGTTATTTATTATTTTACTGAAGACCCCTCGATGACTTGCAGAGACACATAATTTTCTCTTTACCCAATAATAATACTTATCCTCTTTAATGTTAGTATATTGATGTGCATAATTAACCAGTGTTTCTCTATTTGTAATATTTACCTTATTTATTTATTGTCTGTTATAATCTTCAACTTTATTTATTTATTACTTATTTTATAAGTATTTATTTATGTGTATGATGTAATATTTTGTCTGCTTTATTCTTTGTATTTTTTTACCCTCCTTATTTCTTCAGCACCATTTATTTCTGCCTGTCGTTTTTACATTTCTGTATGCATTTCTGCCTCATTATGTAAATGTGGAAGGGTGTGTCTTAGGGAGGCAAATATTATCACACGTACATAAATAAATACTTAAAAAGAAGGTAATAAATAAATAAAGTTGAAGATTATGACAATAAATACATACAGTAATTATTACAAATAGAGAAGCAAATTAAAAGAGATATATACATTTATGTCTCACTGTATAATTTAATTTCTACCTACATTTATTTGTTTATTGGATTTTTTTTAAGTGGGAATGCTTATGCATTCCCACTTATTGTTTTTCTGTTTTTCTTTATCAAGTGGGAATGCTTATGCATTCCCACTTATTGTTTTTCACTTTTAATTTTTCTGACTCTAACTAGTCCCGCAGTTTTCAACTGATTTCAACAATTTTGGTATCAAAACGTTCAGCTTGTTCAGGAGAATTCTGCTATGTCTTTTGGTAAAGATATTTTTTGTAGTTTTCGCGATATTCAGCTTTTTCTGCGTTTTTTTTGTCCCATTGAAATGCATGTAGAATTCTTAGATTTCAGCAAAATTCAGCTAAACCTTCAGCATCTTTGACCTTTAACTACTTCAGCATACTTTCAGCTAGAAACACCATTCAACTTTTAAAATGTTTCCGTATCTTTCTGCTATTACTGTTTAACTCAGCTTTTTGCTAACTTTTACAGTTTTGCTTCAGTGAAGCTTCAAACTTTAAAAGAAAATTTAAAGATTTTCAAATTTATAATGGAAGTCTATGGACGGAATGTTCAGCTGCTAGAGTGTGCCACTCTAGCGTTTTCAAACATTTCACTCATGCCGAACAGCTTCAACTCACTCGCTCATTTTTTACCCTATCTAGATAAATTTTACATCAAAACGTAGGGATTTTTGTCAGGATTCAGGAAATGTAACCCTCATTTGTGTGGCATTTACGGTTTTCCGACAGTTTGGCCCAGACCACGAAGAAGTCCACACTTCTCCAATAGAAATCCAATGAGAGCTCTCTGAAAATCCGAACTGAAAATTCAAAAAAACAGACTTTTTCGTATCGCTCCCATTTGGGAACCGTTTGACGTAGCAACATGAGCCTTGTGGAAGTTGTTCCTCAGACCTTCCTAGCACTCACATTGAAGGAAGTGTGTCGATATCTTTTATCGTTTAGCTAGGAAAAAGGTTTGTTCGGGGGTAACAAATCTGTCCGAACCCCAAAATCAAGATTTTGACAATTATACACTTTTTTACATCGTCACCACGCCTAGACGAAATATTGTAGAAATATGAAAGTTACACCAGTTGTAGTCCAAAGATGGCTGACGCTCACGGTGAAAGAATTTTTTGAATACCTATTACGGTTTTGGCTCACCGCTCGTTTGTTCGGAGGGAAAGTTTTGCTTTTGAGAGTTCTGCTCTACCATGTGACTCCATGTTATTTAATGAGACCAGCAGGATTTATAAACCTTTATATTTCTCCTTCCCATTAAGGCTGTGAATGAGCTACAGCCATGAAAGTTACCCCAATTGGAGACAAAGGATAGCTGTCGCTTAGACTGAAAGAATTTTTTAGATACCATTTACGGTTTGTCTTCAGCACTCGTTTGTTCGGAGCTGCTATTCCCATTCAAAAAAGCCTGAGAGGAAAGGAACGAAAGTGATGCGCATGTCTCTCTGTCACTGACAGGCTCGTTAACGTCGTCAAGGTAACCGTGCTTCAAAGAGATTTTACCTCCACCACTTTAAACAGCACATTTTAATCTAATGGAGGGAGACAACACTGATTTAACATTAGGAAGTGGATACAATATGACTACTGGCCATGACCCTTCCCTTCACACGCAACCCTGATAGACTTTCAAAATAAGACTCCGGGGACCCTTCAAAATAAAAGCCCCTAAATTAAACTCATATTTTTTTCCCAGCATATGGCTCAACATTATGACCCAAACTCAACCACTTTTTTAAAAATGAGACTCTAGGGGGTTTTCAAAACACACCCCATGGAAAATTTCAAAATAAAAGCCTCCCATTGCCACTTTATCTACTGCCCTAATAACAGGGGAAAAGAGTGATTTAACGATTGGAAAGTCATCAAGTATCACTGCTGGGTCTGACCCTTTTCTCAACACACAACCCTGCTAGACTTTCAAAATAAGACTCCAGTGACCCTACAAAATAAAAGCCTCTATATTATACTCGTGTATTAATTGATGCAAATGGCTCAGCATTATGACCCAAACTCTACCAGCTTGTTTCTATTAGACTCTAGGGACCTTTTCAAAACATACCCCAGAGCGAATTTCACAATAAAAGTCTCCCATTTACGCTCTAATACAGCATCTATTCACCCAATAACATGGAAAACCAGTGATTTCATATTTAGAAATGGATTCTATATCACTGCTGGGCATGACCCTTCCCTTGACACACATCCATGATAGACTTTCAAAATAAGACTAAAGGGAACCTACAAAATAAAAGCCTCTTCCTTACGCACACTCATTCATTGTGCCGTATGGCTTGTAGCTATGACCCAAAGTCAACCAATTTCTTCAAATTACACTACCAAGGCCTGTTGACCACACACCTCAGTGCATATTTCTTAATCAGGTTCTAAGATTTACACTGTAATAAAGCATCTGCTAACCTTGTAACATGCAGCCTAAGCCTGCCAACGGTGCTTTCATTACCACAGCGGCTCGTAACATGCAGGTTCAATTTTTTTTATAAATTCAGCTCCTTAAGTGGTATTAGCTCTCTTTCTATAAGCTTCTCTCTCTGTCCTTCCTCTGCTTCTCATGGTCAGTCTTGCACATAGGTTTGTAGATTTTCAATCCTCTAAGGATGACACTGTTTTCTTTATGCTGATCAACCGACACATTTTAAATAATTTTCCAATTGTTTTGCCAAGTCTTGACATTTCCACATATGATTTCAAAATGTTAATACTTATTCAATACCATCGTCCTCAACATTTTACTTCCCATCCTTAAGCTACTAATTTTTTCTTCAACCAGATAAGATTAAAGTTTTTCTTTGTAATTTCTTTTCTACTTCAGCTAATTTCATACTTTTCAGCCTATGTTGTGAACTTTGGCTTCATTCTGCTCTGTTTCTGGACAGGAATTAAGCTTTTCTGTTTGCTGCTAATTCATAACACGCCTGACATGTTTCTGGAAAGTAGGTAAACCCCCCTTCAAAATTTCTTTATACATTTTTCTAGAAACTTGGGAGACATTATATTAAGACCCTTCTAGTGCCCACATTCAAGACATTTTTTGATATCATGTATGGTTTGGCTGTGCAGCTTTTAAGATGAGTTTGTTTCTGCCATTTTACTGCCAAATGATTCTACCCTACAAAATCTTCAGATGATTCAATTGTTTTCTGCAGTTTGAAGTTTCTGATGACTTCCTATCACATTTTCATATGTTCTTCAGGTAATTTCAGCTTTTTTCATTCAGCAAAAGCATTCCCACTTTGATGTTTCTCCGAAACAGCTTTTTCTAGTCAAGTGGGAATGCTTATGCATTCCCACTTATTGTTTTTCTGTTTTTCTTTATTATTATTATTATTATTATTATTCCGTAGGTTTTTCTTCGTTTAACTAGTTCAACAGTTTTCAGCTGATTTAAACAAATTTGGTATCAAAACGTTCAGCTTGTTCAGGAGAATTCTGCTATGACTTTTGGTAAAGATATTGTTCGTAGTTTTCGCGATATTCAGCTTTTTCTGCGATTTTTGGCCCCATTGAAATGCATGTAAAACTTCAAAAATTCCACTAAATCTTCAGCTACTTTGCCCTTTAACTACTTCAGCATACTTTCAGCTAGAAACACCATTCAACTTTTAAAATGTTTCCGTATCTTTCTGCTATTACTGTTTAACTCGGCTTTCAGCTAACTTTTACAGTTTTGCTTCAGTGAAGCTTCAAACTTTTAAACAATTTTTAAAGATTTTCAGATTTATAATGGAAGTCTATGGACGGAATGTTCAGCTGCTAGAGTGTGCCACTCTAGCGTTTTCAAACATTTCACTCATGCCGAACAGCTTCAACTCACTCGCTCATTTTTTACTCTATCTAGATAAATTTTACATCAAAACGTAGGGATTTTTGTCAGGATTCAGGAAATGTAACCCTCATCTGTGTGGCATTTACGGTTTTCCGACAGTTTGGCCCAGACCACGAAGAAGTCCACACTTCTCCAATAGAAATCCAATGAGAGCTCTCTGAAAATCCGAACTGAAAATTCAAAAAAACAGACTTTTTCGTATCGCTCCCATTCGGGAACCGTTCGACGTAGCAACACGAGCCTTGTGGAAGTTGTTCCTCAGACCTTCCTAGCACTCACATTGAAGGAAGTGTGTCGATATCTTTTATCGTTTAGCTAGGAAAAAGGTTTGTTCGGGGGTAACAAATCTGTCCGAACCCCAAAATCAAGATTTTGACAATTATACACTTTTTTACATCGTCACCACGCCTAGACGAAATATTGTAGAAATATGAAAGTTACACCAGTTGTAGTCCAAAGATGGCTGACGCTCACGGTGAAAGAATTTTTTGAATACCTAATACGGTTTTGGCTCACCGCTCGTTTGTTCGGAGGGAAAGTTTTGCTTTTGAGAGTTCTGCTCTACCATTGTGCTGCATGTTATTCAATGAGACCAGCAGGATTTCTCAAACCTTTTTATTCCTCCTTCCCATTAAGGTTGTGAATGAGCTACAGCCATGAAAGTTACCCCAATCGGAGACAAAGGATAGCTCTCGCTTAGACTGAAAGAATTTTTTAGATACCATTTACGGTTTGTCTTCAGCACTTGTTTGTTCGGAGCTGATAATCCCATTCAAAAAAGCCTGAGAACTAAGGAACGAAAGTGATGCGCATGTCTCTCTGTCACTGACAGGCTCGTTAACGTCGTCAAGGTAACCGTGCTTCAAAGAGATTTTACCTCCACCACTTTAAACAGCACATTTTAATCTAATGGAGGGAGACAACACTGATTTAACATTAGGAAGTGGATACAATATGACTACTGGCCATGACCCTTCCCTTCACACGCAACCCTGATAGACTTTCAAAATAAGACTCCGGGGACCCTTCAAAATAAAAGCCCCTACATTAAACTCATATTTTTTTCCCAGCATATGGCTCAACATTATGACCCAAACTCAACCACTTTTTTAAAAATGAGACTCTAGGGGTTTTTCAAAACACACCCCACAGCAAATTTCAAAATAAAAGCCTCCCATTGCCACTTTATCTACTGCCCTAATAACAGGGGAAAAGAGTGATTTAACGATTGGAAAGTCATCAAGTATCACTGCTGGGTCTGACCCTTTTCTCAACACACAACCCTGCTAGACTTTCAAAATAAGACTCCAGTGACCCTACAAAATAAAAGCCTCTATATTATACTTGTGTATTAATTGATGCAAATGGCTCAGCATTATGACCCAAACTCTACCAGCTTGTTTCTATTAGACTCTAGGGACCTTTTCAAAACATACCCCAGAGTGAATTTCACAATAAAAGTCTCCCATTTACGCTCTAATACAGCATCTATTCACCCAATAACATGGAAAACCAGTGATTTCATATTTAGAAATGGATTCTATATCACTGCTGGGCATGACCCTTCCCTTGACACACATCCATGATAGACTTTCAAAATAAGACTAAAGGGACTCTACAAAATAAAAGCCTCTTTCTTACATACACTCATTCATTGTGCCGTATGGCTCGTAGCTATGACCCAAACTCAACCAATTTCTTCAAATTACACTACCAAGGCCTGTTGACCACACACCTCAGTGCATATTTCTTAATCAGGTTCTAAGATTTACACTGTAATAAAGCATCTGCTAACCTCGTAACATGCAGCCTAAGCCTGCCAACGGTGCTGTCATCAACACAGCGGCTCGTAACATGCAGGTTCAATTTTTTGATAAATTCAGCTCCTTAAGTGGTATTAGCTCTCTTTCTATAAGCTTCTCTCTCTGTCCTTCCTCTGCTTCTCATGGTCAGTCTTGCACATAGGTTTGTAGATTTTCAATCCTCTAAGGATGACACTGTTTTCTTTATGCTGATCAACCGACACATTTTAAATAATTTTCCAATTGTTTTGCCAAGTCTTGACATTTCCACATATGATTTCAAAATGTTGATACTTATTCAATACCATCTTCCTCAACATTTTACTTCCCATCCTTAAGCTACTCATTTTTTCTTCAACCAGATAAGATTAAAGTTTTTCTTTGTAATTTCTTTTCTACTTCAGCTAATTTCATACTTTTCAGCCTATGTTGTGAACTTTGGCTTCATTCTGCTCTCTTTCTGGACAGGAATTAAGCTTTTCTGTTTGCTGCTAATTCATAACACGCCTGACATGTTTCTGGAAAGTAGGTAAACCCCCCTTCAAAATTTCTTTATACATTTTTCTAGAAACTTGGGAGACATTATATTAAGACCCTTCTAGTGCCCACATTCAAGACATTTTTTGATATCATGTATGGTTTGGCTGTGCAGCTTTTAAGATGAGTTTGTTTCTGCCATTTTACTGCCAAATGATTCTACCCTACAAAATCTTCAGATGATTCAATTGTTTTCTGCAGTTTGAAGTTTCTGATGACTTCCTATCACATTTTCATATGTTCTGCAGTTAATTTCAGCTTTTTTCATTCAGCAAAAGCATTCCCACTTTGATGTTTCTCCGAAACAGCTTTTTCTAGTTTCTTTTAATATATGGCAGAGTTGGTCCTCCATAGTTGCCACCATCTGTATTAGAGGGAAATAAATGGTAGGGGTGGCCAATGATTGGCTCCCTGGCCCCCATCTAGCTCCTCCCCTGAATAAAATGATTTTCTACTCTAATAATGGTGCCATCATTAGAAGATACTATAGATACATTTAGGCCCCATTAGTGATTTATGGTTGACCTTTAGCAGCTGAAGTGATGCAACAACTTCTCCTACAACTACCTATGTAGGAATTATCTGACTGAACCTTATTTATACCCCCAACACATGGCAGCTTTCTACATGATGGTGAGCCGACAGACAGTGGTACTTTTAATTACTATGTTAATAACTGTGTATAGTTCATTAGACGGTTGGTCAAAAATACAATCACTCAATATGTTTAAAACCGCAATAAAGATCTTAAGACAACGATATATTTTTTTTACAATATAGCTTGGAATTATGGGTAATCCAGAGCGTAGAGTGGAACCATAACCGTTACGTTACGTACAGTGTGTTGGCGAGGGGGGGCGGTAAGGGGATGGGGGGTGTTGCACTTCATACGGGGCCCACTCAGATAATGTTGCAACTATTGTGTCGTTACGCCATTGATTCTAATTGTATATTAACGAAATAATACGACAGCTAAAAATATTTTTATAATTTTACTTCATGTATATGACAGCCCAGTTGCGTGGCTGTTAGCAGGTTACCTTTGGGTCAGGACCATGTCACTAGCAGACACAGACCCAGCCCTCCCTCCCTCTTTCTCTCTCTCTCTCGCCTGTACAGAGGCGCCGAGCTTTCCAATCCCTCCATTGTTTTTACCTTTATATCAGGCTGTAACAAGGCTCAATCTAGATCGGCGCGTCTGTTTTTAACTTCACCGTGTTCAAAAATGTTACCAGAGGTCCGGTCGTTAACGTTACAGTTAAACGGAGGTTTTATTTTTATTTTTTTCACTTCCACTGTCCACGGCTACTTCCTGGTGCCACAGAAAGAGGCAGTGCTGAGTTAAAGAGACAGAAATACTGGTAGAAATTCAGACAGAAAAAAAAAACACTGAGAGAGAAGAGGGGCTGGAGACGTGATAGGAACAGTTGACCGGATTCCCAGAAATTGAAATCGCCCCCCTCTCTCCTCTCTCTCTTTATTTCTCTTCTTATTTCTGTATGTATTTTGAATATTTCCTCGGTGAATCGAGCGGTTGCTCTCCGGCGGTGCGGATGACGGTCTGCTGCGGCTGAAGCGGAATTGTAACGGGGGAACATATTCCTCCCTCCGACGGACGGACGGACGGAGAGAAACCTCGCAGAGATTTCTCCCTTTTTTATATATATATTACTATTATATCCACAGCACACTCGGCGTCGGTTTGACTTCTTTTTCTCCCCCTTTTTTTTTTTTTTTTTTTTTTTTTCTTTTTTTTTTTACAACAACACACCGCCCTCCCCGGCTGTCATTTTTTTTTTATTTCACGTTGATATTATTTCTAACGACTCCACAAGGAAGGGTTGAGGGGGACGGAAGATGGGTTGTTTGGGCAACAGCAAGACTGAAGACCAACGCATCGACGAAAAGGCACAACGAGAAGCTAATAAAAAGATAGAAAAGCAGCTACAGAAGGAGAGGCAGGCTTATAAAGCGACACACAGGCTCTTATTGCTGGGTAAGGTTCATTTCTACGCGGCGGTTTGAAAATGTTTCGTTTACCGAACACGTAGCCCTATTTCTTTGACAGCAATAATATGTCATAGGAGGAGGGGTGGATATTAATGAAAAGCTCCACAACCTACAGTTAACTACCTTAATAATTTAGCTTTATGTATCTCCTTTAAAGATGGTTGCTTGATGCTAAATGTGTGTTTTTTTATATTTGTGTCGAAGGTGCGGGAGAGTCCGGAAAAAGCACCATTGTGAAGCAGATGAGGATCCTACACGTCAACGGCTTCAACGCTGAGTGAGTGCTGCGCATTAAAAGTGCAGAGAAAATAACATTTTATGCTCTGCTTTATGGCTACTCTGCTAATGAATAACAGCGCCGAGGCCAGCATACAGCCTGCTGCCACTGCAGCGCCTGTTGGGCCCTCAACCACCAATGCAAACCTGCTAATATCTGACTTTTACAGCTACATTTAAATAGAAGTAAAATATATATATATATTTATAAATAAGCAAGGATGCAGTTATAAATGCGAGAGTGTATCACAAGGCTTGTCAGAAGAAAAAAAAGTGTTTCCTGTTTCACGCATGAGGGAAAGAAAGGTTGTGATCGACATAGGCCTATTGATGATTTGTTTTGCTGCAAGGCCTTGCATGGCATTGATCTTCACTGTGGTCTGTTTGAAACAGGACTGCAACATGTCAGAGTCCTTTCACTGTAGGAAAGTCCTCTACATGTGGATCTTCTAGTGTGAAGCTTGATCAACATGTTCAAGCTTGGGTTCTGATATCACAGTTTTGTTTTAGTTATTTTTTTTAGATCATGACCCAGTATAACAGTTAAAGTTGTGTTTACATTCAACTCCTGGAGGATTTTAAGTGTAAAATTTGCCCTATTTGATCTGTTTTGTTGCTTATTGTCTGAAATAATCTTAGCAATGGTCTGTTTTTAAAGAGGCCTATTACATCTTTAAGATTTAATATTAGAGATGCATGAATTGCATGTTTTTGTTGAAGTAAATCCAATGTTTTATAGTATCATTTGTCAAGAAGATTCATATGCAGCCGTAATGACAATACCTTGATCATTGTGTACCCTGCTTAGACTGTTCTAGTTCAGCATAATTTTACATTATAATTATATTATAACTTAGGGTATTGAGGAAAAGTGTGCGTATACAGACTTTAAAACTTGCCGAAAGAAAAGCTGACCCAGAGCTGCATCTTCTGTGTTTGAAACCACCAGAACTCATCAGGTCGTGTGGTTTGAGCTTCCTCTGGTTCAAATTCTGGAAAATAATCTATTAAGCACATTTGCCTTGATCAATTAATCATTATTTGATAAAACAGTCAACAAACTGACCAGTTAGCTAAATAATCATTAATTCAGCCCAGCTTCTGTTCAAATCATGATATAATTAAAGTGTAGATTATGTTGAAATAAGATTTTAGTTCTGCTTTGCTGCTGAAACACCTTTAACCCCTTGTCCCTGGCTCTGGCCTGTTTAACACAGGCCTATAATAGATCAGAGTCCTAAATTTTAATCCAACTTCCTGGATCTACTCAATTCCTCCTACAGCGTATTTACTGATAAACTCTGAGTTTGAATTGGCTACTGGTACCAGTAGTAGTTTCAGTTTAATTAAAATGCGATCTGACATGCAGGCCATTGTAACGACCCATGCAGGTTTTTTAAGGTTGATGCCGATTATTTTGCACCAACTTAGCTGAGCTCCAATATGTGCTGCCATTACTTTTTTTTCATTCATTTATTTATCTGTTGGGTCAAATTTGCTTCCTTCTCCATTTACATGTTAAAAAATTACCTTATAACAAATGTTATAAAATGTTGCACAAGTCTTAATTTAAACAAAATGGAACACTTATTAGGAAATTCAAAGAAAAAATGAGAAGGATGAATAGCAAATGCCTTAAATGAGCTCATGGCATGCTTGCCGAATTTATCGGCAGATATAGATAAGGAAATAAAGCCTGATATCGGCCAAAAATACCAGCTGGCTGATGTATCGATTTATTTCTAGTGTACTTTAATAAAAACTCTTCCTTATGTTTCGGTTTTTCTTTCAAGCATGACCTGACGCACAAATGGTGGAGATGAAACTTTCCAAACAAAAGCAGTAGTGGTTGGCTTTCCAAAATAGAGACAACCTGATTTGTCTGAGGAAATAAGAACCTTTTTGTATTTCTAATCAAGTATTTTCTGCTGACCATTGAGGTTCAGAGCCCTGGTAGACCCGAGGCACCCTGATTGGATTTGTGTTACATAAGGAGGGGAAAGGTGAATGGCTTTCTAGCCGTTACAAATTTTCACAGGAACACCTTAAAATGCAGCGGGAAGATCTGCAAATCCTCACAAATGTAGCCATTTTGTTAGTTGGCGTATTCTAATGTCACTATAGCACGTTTAAAATGTTGTATGCTGATCTCAGCTACAGGGTTCTACAAATGTTTACATGTCATAGGTTTACATAAAAGGTATCAGGGCATAACAAAGATTTTCAGTTTCTTCAAACTTTTTTTTTACCTACTTTTTAGTGGAGTCTTTTGATATGTTCGTAAATTACTGTATTTTCCAGAGTATGAGCTGCTCCTTTTTTCCCACGCTTGGAACCGTGCGGCTTGTAAGAAAGTGCAGCTTTTCTGTGGATTTATCTTAACCGTTAAGCTGCGGAAGTCAAAGTTAGAAATCAAAGAAGAAGGGGCTAATTTTCATTTAGAACAAGTACATGCTAACAGCAGGCATGATGGAGAACAAATGCCCAGAATTCACACATTTTGACATTTATTTCCTGCATTAAAACTGTGGATTCAATGAAGAGACTGTGCTCAAGTCCTGCAGAGCAGAAATAAAGAGCTGATGAAGCCCCATCTTTCATTAGAAGCTCTTACTACTGCGAACCAACAAGCTAACAGGAGCTAGCATTCTTCTTCGTCGCTACTCTAGGAGCTATATGTTGAGCTCCCCCTACAGATTTGGAGGGAGACTGTTCAGTAGACATCTGTGGCTTATATATGTACATTTACACAAAAAAACCCCCCAAAAACTCAGTGCGTGCAGCTATAGTGAGGTACGCTCTCTAGTCCGGAAGGTAAAATAGAGATTTAGGAGTCAATTAAAGGGGAGAGTGCATAGAACCTTATGAAACGAGATTCATTCTAAATGTAAAGATTATATTGGATCCTCCTGATGTAGATGTCGGTTAGAGGAGTACTTTTGCTATGTTGCATGGCTATTTATTTCTAGGTAACACAAACTTCAGCTGGAAGTTTTGGTTTTAAGCAGACAGATTCTGGTCATTTTGTGCACAGTTTAAATTTAACGTAATAATCTGCGGTTTAACTGATGGCCTTTATGTAATTATGATATACCTTTAAATTTCATTTTAAAGCATAGCAGCAAATTAACTGCAGCTACGGAAGCTTTAATGTTTAATACCGGTAAATGGTCCATGTGACATGCAAGTATTGCAGAATATTACTTTTTAACCAAAAACAGAATTGAAAAACAGACATTTACATGTCTGATCATGGATTCCATAATTTATTTGAATCCTTTTCCTTTTTTGAAACATATTCATTCTATATTAATTGATGGTGGTCTTTTGGACCCTCACTGAGGGGCCAGTTTATTTTTTTCTCCATTGTGAGATGCTAGCAGGGAAAACACTTCCTTAACTTGTACGTGTGTAGTTATGGTCTAGAGGGGTTAAGGTTTTAGGGTGAAGCAAATTGAAGCCAACCAAGCTAAAATGTATTCAGCCTTCTAAAGGGGTGAATAAAATAACTAAAGCTGATATTAATGCATACATTTCCCCCAACAAACCCTCCATCTTTGAGATTGTCCTTTAACCCTGTTGTCCTTGCTTTAAATCTTATCATCCCTGCACACTAAACTTAATACTTAATTCTTCAGTTTCGTAATAATGTCATTTATCTATATTTTCCATGCATTTTGTGGTTTAAATAATAGAAGCTGCACATAAACTACAGCTGACTGCATAATTTCTAAACATTTAGTATGATATGATGATTCAATGATTGCTCTGTACTTGAGTAGCCTTTTTACCGAATACTTTTTTACCCTTACTTGAGTAAGTTCTTGAATGATTTCTATTTACTTGCATAGAAAAATGTAGTGTTACTTTTACTTGAGGACAAGTTTTGAGTCCTCTACCCTCGTCTGGGTAATTTGCTGGTTCAATATGAGAAACCATCTCACTGTAGAGACGGGAATTAATTTCTTAGCCAAAATTTAGCATTGATATTAGGAAAAAAAACTATAGAATGTGAACTTTGCAAAAGTCTGCATTTTCTATTAAGTGCTTTGTAGGAACCCTGTATTTTGGTAAACACTGTATAATGAATGTGTCTTTTATCCATGCAGAGAAAAGAAACAGAAAATACAGGATATTCGGAAAAACGTGAAGGATGCCATAGTGGTGAGTTTGCATTTATACTACTAAACAAAAATGCTCCCCCTGCTGTCCCATTTGACTGATTATTGTACCCGCTCTTAGCATTCCCCCCCCTCCTGTTATCATCCTGCTTAGTGCCTCTTCTATTTTGTGTCCCTTTTCTGCTTTATAGACTATAGTGTCTGCGATGAGCACTTTAATACCCCCAGTTCCAATAGCCAATCCAGAGAACCAGTTTAGGATCGAATACATCAAAAGCATAGCACCACTCTCGGACTTCGACTATCCACAGGTAAGAGCCTTTGTTTGTTTAAAAAAAACGGCAACAACAAAAAAATGCTATACCTTTGTGTGTGTATTTTTGCTTTGGTGCTTTAAAAAAAAATCTTTTTCCCAACGTGTGCTTGCGTGGGCGTTAGATGGCATGCGATATAATGGGTTTGCTGTTTCAGCAGAGAGGTATGTCCGACAGCATTGATCTGACAGATAAAACTCAGGGTTTTTTTAGCTGGAATTTTGAGGTTTCCTTAAATTTCTTTTTGTTTTCCCTGATATCAATGCTGGTTTTCTTAAGAATCCTTTGCTGTTTCCTTAATAAAAACAGAGAGGAAATTGCACACTGGAGTCTTGTTGGGTGGTTGGTTCCGTGTTAAAGGTGTGGATTTGAATGCAGAAGTTGGAGCACACGAGGTTCTTCTGTGTGTGTGATCATCCATTCAATAGCACAAGGTCATGTGTTGGAAATGTAGATAATGTTTTACATAATTCTGAAAGTCTTCCTTGTTTGACGGTGGCTTTGCAGCACCACAGATCAGGAATGACGAATTGATAAAGAGCTATAGATAGATTTTACTGTAACCAAACGGAAGTATGAGCTGTTTGTCCTGTGTGAATGAAACACCGGGTTAATCTGCAGTCTGTTTGTTGATCCTTTGGTAATTTGCTTTTTTTTTTTACAGTTTACAGCAGTTGATTTATCTTTTGTTCAATGTTTTCAACTAGAAATCAAACCGGAGACATTTAGAGACACTAAATAGTACGGGTGTCCCGATGCAACATTTTAATTTCCAATAAAATTCCTATATTGCTGCTTTGAGAATTGGCTGATACGGTAATAACCCGATACGATGTTAGTAAGAATCATACCAGCTATTATTAATAGAAATGGCTTGATCAAGTAATATTACTAAAACAGGGAACAAAAGTCGACAACAGACGGTATGAAAACAACGGACCCATGTAAAATTAACCAATAAGTTACAGAAGCTTTTAATAGAAGCAGAGTGTTTTTATCTGCATGAAAATATCATAGATTTTAGATGCCGGCTGATAAAATCCGACATTAGTTTTTTGGCTAATATTGGTCTAATTAAAATTGGATCGGGACATCCCAACTAAATAGGCAGCCAAAAGTTTGATGTAGCTCAGCTCTAGGTAGTGATTTAAAAGGGCAAATACTGAAATCCTGATTTTTGTCCCCTATTTAAAAATAAAACCCAAAACTCTAGAAATGAATGGTCTATAAGTACATCAATCAACTTAGATTGATGTACTCGTAGACCATAGAAACTTAGAAATGTGCACACTTTAGAAAAAGTATTAATCCCTTTATTTTTATATATTTGTTTCCTATTAAGAAGAGTTCAGTAAACATAGCATACATTATTTTTTTTAAATATTGTATTTATACAGGTTAAATAGCTATCCAGATCGCTGTTGGAAAAAATTGTGGAACGCTCAGCAGCAAAAACTTGCATAAACCCTAGCATTCACATTCTGAGGGGCTTTTGTTTTTGAGTTTGCATGGTCTGTTAAAAGTTGTGCAAAACCGTGTCAATAGCATTTAAGTAAAGACTTTGACCAGGACACTCCAAAACCTTTTTTTGTTTTTTAATACAATGCATAAAGTGTATTACAATCTTACATCTAGCCAAAATGTCTTTTTGATCATGTTTACAGATTGAAATACTAAACAAGAACAGATTCTGTTAGATAATTATAATTTTACTCAGAAATAAGTGCAATAATCTCCCGGTGGGGTAAGATTAATGTACTTGGTAAGACTCGTGGTTTCGAGAATATATAATCTGAATCTTACCGGGCTAATCGTCTTACTGCTCTGGTTGATTTTTGCATTTATCTCTGAGAAGAATCTTCTCAAAGCTAAATTAATAATCCAAAAGAATCTGTTCTTTCTTAGTATATCAAGCTTAAAACAAGATCAGAAAGACTTTTTTTGGCTAGATCTGATTGTTAGATGGTTAGATGGACAATTTATGCAGTGTAGGTCACAAACTGATGACCTGACAGTCTCTTAAAGGGTTTTCTGACAAATGACAAAATTTATGATTCCATCAGTTACTTAAATTTATTTGGCAGTACTTTCAGTCTTGCAATTTTCTTTGATATCATGTTTCTTCCGTCTCCTCCCCATTGTTAAATTGTGAACTCTGACATTAAGTGGAGCAAGTGAATTGTGCCGTGCTTTAGGTGTTCTATGTGATTTTTGTGACCTCCTGGATCAGCCAGTGATGTGTTTTGGGTCTTGATTTTGCTAGATCAGCCATTCATGAGAACTTTCCCCATTGCCATATTTTTTTTTCAAAGCGTTAACTTGCTTTATTAGCCCACCCAGACTCATATGAAAAAAATTTTCAGCTCAGTATTTGTTTTTGTCGTTTTTAGATCTTTGAGCCTACTTCATCTTGTCTGACAGATTCTATTTTAAGTCACTCTTGTTTCTACAGTTCTCCTATTAATCAGGCCTGGGTGTGGCTACAGCACCTCAACTTTTTGGAGAAAAGTTTTTAATTTACAGGTACCTCTTGATTAAACAAGGGGTACGATTACAGAAAGTAAAATTGAAGAGTTCCAAAATAATCTTTGCATATCTTGCATATCTAATAAATTAATTTTCCACCAATTTTCTGCAAACTTCCAACTTGCTGTGTAGAGCATAATGTTTGCTTTGTTCCCCTCCCCCACCTGTTGCTGCATAGAGGCTGATTTATACTTCGAAAACTAGGTCGTCTGCGTAGGTGTTGCAGTGAACAAAAAGCCGTCCCCGCCACCTCTGCAGACACTCCGCTGCACCTCTCCCACATTTTAGGGGAACGCAGGCAGGAGGCCGTCTTGTTTTGTTTTATGACCGCAATTGTGGAAAACGGCTTGTGAAGTTTGACCAGCTAGAAGAGCGAGGCGCATGAGAACGCTGGTACCCTTTTTCAACCTGGATCCCCGCTTTTTTTCGCCCTCATGTCCCTCCATTTTTGCACAAACTTGCCCCCATTTCCTCACCGCCTCGGCCGTATCGAGACCCGCAGCTAGTTCATGATTTTCCCCTTTTGCGTTGTGGTGTGGAATAACAGAGCACAGACCACGCTTCAATATTTAGCATAAATAAAAAATGTCTGCGTCAAGCTCACCACGCCACACTTCTGCAGGGAGTATAACCAGCCCTTAAGTCACTCCATTCAATTAAATCAGTCCAAGCCAGACCAGTCCATATAATCACAATATGTGCTGCAGTGTTTCTCTGTCTTTTAAGTTTTGTTTTCACACACCTCTATCAAATCCTGAGCACAGTGTTTGACTTTTAGCAGCTTTATTTAACTCTTTAAAAACCAGTCTGTTAGTTAATATCCCAACTGACTGTGTGGCACCAATGATGTGTCATATTGTGTATGGGGCCACAGAGAGATGCATTGATTTACCAGGGCCTTGCCCAGGCCGAAAGGAAACAACATGGCTCTGTTTGGACCTTTTGTGGTTGTTATCAATGTCGGGCTTTACTTTTGCCGTCAGTGTCACCACCACATTGTTGCTCACCTCCACCAGACTTGATATCCAGTGTCCATCCAAGTGACCCGGCCAATCTGCAGCCTGTGGCTTTCATCTGGTGGCGCCAGTTTGAAATCTTGGAAGCATGTTTTGCTCTAAAAATTTGGTATAGGTGATGCCATTTTTTGTGATAAGAAATAGAGTAAATGGACATTAATTTGTCCCCTTAGGTGTCACTGAAGTGATTCTTGTTTTTTTATAAGGTCAAACTGAGCTGCTTCAAAGGTTTCAGCAGGCCCCAAGGAGGATGAATTGTGAGTCCTTTCAGTTGCTCCCTCATTTAGGGCTCACCACAGCAAATCGTTACAACTTGCACTTGGACGTTTTTTCGCTGGCTGCCCTTGTTGATGCAACAGGGATTCGAACCAAGGTCCTCGATTTCAAAATTGGAGATTTAGCCAGAGAGATTATGCGTCTATTAGATCAGAAACCACAAGCGGTGGAAGTGCTTTGGAACAACTAAACCATCTAAAATATACAGGAGGACTCCTTGGATTATTTATTTCAATACCTCCTAAAAACTGCTAAACTACAGGGAGAAATAAAAAATAAAAGCTGTAAAACTGTATAAATGGACATGGGGTGATTTTCAACATTTAAGGCATTGAAATATGAATTTTACTGTGAAATTGCAGTTTTACTTTTAGCAGATAGCTGTAATTATGAGATGCACAGATCAACCTTTGCATTGATGGTTTTACTCAGTACTTTTTTTTTTCAATATAACATTTCTTCTTGATAGAATCTTGTGCCTTATATTAGGTTAGAATTTATATTAGTATATGTTAGTTTATACTAGATATATATTTGTTTGGTAGCTAGCTAAGACTGAGCAACAACAAATGTTTTGATTGGTAGATACTGATTATATGGGATCTCACTCTTAGTTCTTGGCAGAACCATAGAAATAGTAGAGCTACACCAGCGAAAGACTAAGGCTACGTTCACACTGCAGGCCTTAATGCTCAATTCCGATTTTTTTGTGAAATCGGATTTTTTTGCGTGACCGTTCACACTTCCAAGTATATGCGACTTGTATGTGATCTACTGTGTGAACTGAATGCGTCCAACCGAAGTGTCCCGCATGCGCACTCGAGGACGCGATGACGTCACACGTAGCAAGCGTCCTCAGTGTTTGCGGAAGTAAACATGACTCGTAATACCGCAGCGTATATTGCGTTCTTTAAGTTCTTCTCCAACAGGAGCAGGCACATTACGAACGAAATCTTTTTAAGAAGATCAAAAAGAAAGACCCTCCCCCGGTTCCGGTAAGACCCTTCGAGTTTGGTCTGAATCGAGCTTTCTAAATATGAATTAAGTCAGCAACCTCACTTTCTCTCCATTGACTGCTCTCTGTGTTATCTTCCGCCATGGTTGTTAGTTTTTCCCGCCTCCGCTTAGTAGGACGCAGATTAGTAACGTTTAGTAATATTTGTCAAGTATCAATGACGTGTAGGTCGGATGAATGCGACCTGGCCGTACAGACACAGGTCGCATTTGAAAAGATCAGATACGTATCGGATTCAGGACCACATATCCAAGTGGCCTGGGTCGCATTTGAAAAAATCCGATCTGTGTCGTTCAGACTGTCATAAAAAGATCAGATACAGGTCACATATGGGCAAAAAAATCGGAATTGGGTCACTTCAGGCTGCGGTGTGAACGTAGCCTAAGAAAGTTAGGTTATATACAAAATACAAGCACACTATGATTAACCTGATAGATTTGGGATTTTTTTTCACCAAAATACACACCCATTAGGAAAATCTTGCTGACTGAGATGTTGTTCTGTTAGCCATATATATATATATATATTTTATAAATACTTCTATACATTTATATTTCTTGTATGCATTGCACTATGTATAACTGTGCATGTAACAAATAAACAGTTTTATCCATCTCAAACATATTCTTTATTATTATTATTCCTCAACACCAGGTAGAAGCAGAGCTTGATGTGATATTTAAGATATTTCATCAATTTACCTGTAGTTGGCATGGTTTACTAATGTCTATGCCAATGCTAGCTTGAGTGGCTAACTTCCCCTGAAGTATTTAAGCTCCATGCGTCACCATTGCTCTTTGAAACGTTTCCTATTGTTGTCAATGGAGGTGTCAGAACTCTACGGCTCTGTTTCTGGGTCTGTTCTCATAGAAATCCTTTCCTGCTCACTTTTTAGAACCCACTCATTGCCATTTGTCAATGCCTGTTCATGATATCAGGTTTGCCTGGTTATCGTAGAATGGATTATTGATTTGCTTAAATGCATGTTTGACATTAGGGGTGTAAATCACATCCATCATGGCGATTCGATTCAGTATCGATTTCCTGACCCAACGATTCGATTATTTTCGATACTTAAGAATACACCACGATTCGATTCGATTCGATTAATCGATTAATCGGTTAATTTTTTTTTTATTATTATTATTTTTTTTTTTTACACCTTACAGGCTAAACAAAGTTTCAAGTTTGAAATAAATCAATGAAAGCTGTAATATCATTATGCATTTTCTTTAGAAACAACAGCAAATAACAGAAGTAGAAAAGTTGCATCAAAAAATACTGCAAAAATACTGCACAATATCAGTGTAATGAGTTCAATGCAATACCTCGGCTCCAGAGAAACTGTCCAACATATTTTTTTTAGAATGTAATAAATATATTCAGGAAAGAGAGATGTTGTGTAGAGAGTTAGACAGGAATAAAAATAAACTAGATATAAGGGAATTGTTTCAAAGGTCATCTGGGGATGTAGTTTTTGGTAGTATTTTTAATTTTCTAAGAAGAACGTTTGTCTGGTCCATACTCCATTCTGGAAGGTGGCGGTAATGCACCTATAAGTTGTTTGCCAACCGCCATTAAAAAAAAGAAGAAGAAGAAGGCTCCAGAGTGTTGCGTCACCGCCCCCTTGAGAGACGCTCTGCTGCACCTCTCCCAGATTGTAGCTGACTGCAAACAGTGCATCAGACAGGAGGTCGGCTTGTTTTGTTTTTATGACCGAAATTGCGGAAAAAAACTCGTGAAGTTTGACCCGCTAGAAGAGCGAGGTGCGCGAGAACGCTGGGACGCTTTTTCCAGCTGAATCTCCGCTCTTTTTGCCCTCATGTCCCTTCGTCGTCGGACTAAACTCGCCCCCACTTCCTCATCGCCTCGGCCGTATCTAGACCCACAGCGTGTAGCCCAGACCACGCTTCAATACTGAGCATAATTTAAAAATGTCTGTGTGAAGCTTGCTGCAACAAACTGCTGTAAGAGTATAACCAGGAAGCGCGGTAGGAGGGCAAAATAGGTTTAGCGCCACCGCAGCACGGGAGGATTACGCCCAGGAGCAAATGGATAAAAATAGACCGGAGGGGAAAAAAAAAAACATTAATCGATTATCGTGCGGACGTGTCGATGCATCGGATCGTCGGCTTTTGGATCGATGCATCGATACAAAACGATTATTATTTACACCCCTATTTGACATGTATGTTTCTAGCTCACCAATTGTAGTTTTAGCAATAACTCGGTGTTTAAATGTGAATCTAGTTCAATACAAACACAAAAGGAAACTCATCAATAAAATATATCCTTTTAAAAAAACTTATGATTAGGGTATAATCTGCTCTGCATGTATGCATTTTTTTCTGTAAAGCCCCTGACTGTTTTACATTTTGGGTGCTGAGCCCTACAAGTTGAGAGAAGGATTTGTGAAGCTGCCAGGTATAAATTGACCCCTGCTTTATATAAAGCACCCTGTGCCGGGCAGCAAAACTTCCAGACACCTCGATAGGGTGATGGAGATAGCCCCCTCTGCCACAGCAGCTTCATTTATTAAAACAAGGTTTTAGGTTGAGCCAGTTTATTTATGTAGAAAACACTCCAGATAAAAAACAAAAAACAAAAAAAAAAACCAAACTATCAGAAACACAGGATGTGTTGGATTTTCTTCTAGGTGGTTTCTACATCAAACACCAGGCACCTTCAATTTAAATCTTGAGTGATTGATTAGCTACAAATACTAAAATATGAGCTAAACTGTTTTTTCCCAAATAACTTGCCGTTACTTATTAGTTGTGACAATTATTTATTTTCGTATTTCTCATAATATATTTGTTTAAGTTATATTTTTTATTTTCAGTTTGAAATACCTCATCAGATTGTTGCAGCGGAACAAAATAATTTCTTTTATTTATTTATTATTCTACCAACAGTTAATGTAGGAGAAGATTTAGGGTAAGTAGAAGACAGATGTTCATGTTTTCAGGTTACTGACCCATCTTCCAAAAGGAATAAATCCAGTGCTTTTCAAAAAGCATATGTCTAAATAATAGTTTCTATTTTTTAAAATTTCTATGAAAAGGCGTTCATTTAAAGTGGCATCACACCAGTAAAGCAATGTCAGAATTCGTCTTCTTTTTTAAGGCTCCTCTTTAGTTGCCTAGCTAGGGCTTCCTTAACTGCCTACTTTGTTTTTATTGCTATCAGGGAAAAATTGTACATTGACTGGTGGTGTGCAGCAACAGGTGGGGGAAGGGGAGCACAGTCCAACTCTGTGTTTTGCCGAGCCAGAGAAAGCATAAGTAACCCGTCACTTTCTCTGGTATCTCATTAAAAAGATTATAAGCTGTATTAGGGCTGCAACTAACGATTATTTTGCAAATTGATTAATCTGTCGATTATTCTTTCA
The DNA here is from genome assembly GCF_016077235.1 of Cyprinodon tularosa. Classification (NCBI taxonomy): domain Eukaryota; kingdom Metazoa; phylum Chordata; class Actinopteri; order Cyprinodontiformes; family Cyprinodontidae; genus Cyprinodon; species Cyprinodon tularosa. The sequence goes on from NW_024039013.1 coordinate 1,564,352, forward strand.
GCAATTGTAAACTGTATATGATGTAAAATATCAGCATTTTTTCTTGATTATGATGCCGATTACTAGTCTACCCCATGGGTAGTTTTGTTAGGTATCTGTCTATAACCATCCAACTGCTTGGTTTGTCTAAGCAAAAAATGTGGCAGAAGACTGGAAGAGGTATTAGAGTGCTCCCTTATGCTCTTTGCACCTAGAGAGAACTTTAGTCACATTGATACTTTCTCTAGAGTCTGGTTATGAGGACTTTACATAAATGGCCTGACAGGAAAGAAGAAATAAAGGGAAAGGGGTAGACATGAAGGAAAGGTCCTGAGGAGTCAAATGTGATATTACTGCACGAAATACTAATGGCTTCCATATATGAGCCACTTGCTTTACCTCTAATCCATTTGACAAGTTAGCAATCCTCAAAGTGGGTACAAAAGATCCCAGGACAGTTTCTTTCATACGCCGAAAATGTGTATTTAAAAAAACCACCCAGATTCTCTGTTTTGTTTAATCGTTTTTGAATCAAATAAAGATAAATAAATCCTCCAAAACAATACAATCTTCTTTCTACAGCTTATATGTGTTGCAGCTAAATTGATAAAAGTTTTAGAATAAATTTTATTATAGCTGATGAGGACCTTGGCCTTTGTAAGCAGGAGACTTGGCTTTTTTTCCCCCTTTCTCTCTGTAGTAGTATAACAAGTGACCCATGAAATGGAAAGCATGGACGCAAACGGTCATCTATGCAAATGGAAACAAATGTCACTGCTGTAGCAACATTAGCTGCCGCAGTGACAGCTTCTTTCAACTAAACTGAAGCCAATTCAAATGAGACACGGCCTCTTAATTTGCACCTTGTTGTTTTTTCCTCTTTCAGACCTGTTGTAATGTTTCCATTTAAAACGGGTATAACACAATAAGTATAGTTCACATACTGGTAATCTAATTTACTTTAGAGCCACGGTCAGTCCCATAGTTCCCACAGCATAGTTCCCATCCCCTCACCCCCTCAAGTCAAAGGAAAGTAGTATTTAAATGTCAAATAATTCTGGCTTAAACATGTATATAAATTTACTCTTTATCAGACTATACTGTCCCAAAATTTTGAAAATTTCTAGTAAAAAAAAAATCCTGTCTTAAAATCTTGTGTTTTTTTTCCATTGTTTTATGCAGGCCAGTTAGTTATACTTCAGCTTGTACACCTAAATTCGGCCAATCATACATCTAATTTTTTCGGTCATAGCATCTTGATTCATATGTTGCAGCTAATATACGCAACGGTTGAAATAAGAATAATTTATTTTATCATTGAGTTCCATCCCAGTGTTCACGGGGATGGACGTTTGTGTCTTCGGCAGGCATAGAGCTAACAAAACTGGCAGCGTTGCTAGGCAAGGGCTCAAACACATATGGCTGTAAGCCTTCTACACCAAATGAAACTTCTGGTGTCCTCTTCCACAACAACTTCGTCCCTACTTTCCTCCTCTAAATAAGAAATGTATGAAGGAGGAGACTCATCCACTAAAATTAGCATTTGCTAAACACAGACGTTACATTTCCAACTTGGGTTAGCCCATTTGATCAACTTCAACAATGTTTCAGCCACATTTAGACAACAGCAAACATTTTCACATATCCATTGTTACACTGTTACAAAAAAAAAAATTTATTAACACATTTACTATATTTTCATTACCAAACAGATTTCCAAGCAGCCAATTTATTCTTTTCGGTAGGCTGAAGGAAAACGTAGTTTCCATCTTTCTGCCAGCTGAACTGCAGTGTGCAGCAATAGTTTTTTCGCATTTGGAGCTGACGGGGGGGACACATTAAGAGGGGATAATATTTAATAGAAATTATTTCAAATAGAATTTTTCCCAGGGTATGAGTAATTGTAATTTCGTTATATACTTGTTTCACGACATGGTTGTGTACCCTTCTTTTAAGGTCTATTTAAAAGTGGTGATCATATGGCATTTTCAAATTCCCTGACTTTTGTTATATACAGAAAGCAACCATAAGGAATATGACAGTTTCCTTTTAACTTAAGTTGCAATTTTCCTGTCAGGACGGTTTTTGATAAACCGAATGAGATGGCCATTTTGTTCTCTCTCAGGCCTGAGATATATTGTTTAACCGACCTCACATCCCCAACCGTACTTAAACTTAATCCGAGAAGAGGAACTGGTTGTGGTGTAGGCTGAAAAGAAAGGAAAAAGTTAAATAATACAAAAAGCACACAACAAAACAAAAACCAAAAAAACTTGCTTTAAAGCAGCAAATTCCCTCCTGGTCTCTTTCTGCGTTATCAGTTCCTCTGTAGGGCACTGCAAACACACTACATTTATTGAAAACCCCAGTGTCACAAGCTTCTGTGGAAAAGAGCCCTAAGGATCATACACTCTGTGCTCCTCGTCCTCACTCCGACGAGCTCGAAACTTCCTAGTCTGGCCCTCCACTAGAACTTTATGCCACAGATGATATCTGCAACAATAAGAATAAAAATCTTAATAGCTATTGCTGATAATCCCCAAAACAATTTGAAGTTTGACGGCGATGGCAACTGTTCAGTCCCACTGTTGGAGAGAATTCATCTATGTTGGTGTCACAAGTTTATTAGGGGTACTTTTAGCATTTTTAGCACTAAGATAAGGGGGTATTTGTTTTTTGTGCCTTAAGTTCAAGACTGATTTAGTGACACTGGAAGAGATCCGTGGAGTTTCTCTACATTGAACCTAATCACTGGATCCTCTAATAGGAGGTCTCCTGGAGTATGTGATCATTCATCAGGCTCCTTCTCCTCTTTTCCCTCTCTGGTTCATGGCTACTCCCCTACCCCCACTCCCTCCCCATTTGGAGCGTAGAGCCAGGACTGAGTGCAGAGTCATGTGGTGGTGCCAGGGTAGAGGAGGAGCCCATCCATTCTAAAAGACACAGTTGCTGGTAAGGGCTGTTCGCCCAATCATCACTGTATAGGGCATACAGAGAGTCCTGGGAAATGTCTTAAAGTCATGGATCGGATAAGCCCCCTCTCCCATAATGCTCCTCTTTGTCCAGGAGCAGGAAGTGAGCAGGAAAATATGCCAATAGATACATTTTTGCTAAGAGTGGGTTACTGTATTCTTATTTAAAATCATATTATATAGGTAATTTCTTTTTCTTTCATACTTCTTCTTTTCCACCAAGAGATCCACTGTTGAACAACATTGGATCGCTTTTCAGGTGGATCGCGCTGCAGTGAGCAGATGAGGTGTGTACGCTAACAGATGTCCCACCAACATGCACACTCTCTGGTGTAGAAGTTTTTTCTTTCGGAGGAGTCAAAGGTGGCTATTTTTAATACTTCGTATTCTACAATTTGGTACGACACTGTTGTTGGTTCATTCAACAGGATTGCCATGTGGCCTTGCAATGTCTGGAAAAATTTTAGAAATAGATGTTTTACCTTCGAAAGCAGCAGAGGTTGAAAATCTAAAATTAAATATAATTTGTGTACTGAAGGAGTTGTAGGCGATGACCTGTATATTTGGTTTGTCACCAGCAAAGTTTAAGGTTTTTTCTTGTCTGATTCAGGAATCATTTAGTATTTTGAGTGACATACAGATTTTAATGGAAAATGAAAGAAAAGAACATTTAAATCAATTTTTCTTACCCTGCTTCTCGGGGTTTATTCTAGACCAAAGCTTCTCTTGCTTTTAAATGAATTCTTTTTTTTTATTTATTTTTTTATTCGGTCTCTCAAGGTTTATCCAACAGCTGAGGGATGATCTGTATTTAATCACCAATATTCTACTCCAGATTTAAGTGTTCATAAACCTCAAATGATTCAGATTACAGTAAAACTGTGAGGTATTGCCTCACCACACTTCCACTCCAACCCCATTTAAATAAAGAAACAATAAAAATCCCAAAAATCATTTTTATGTTTTTATCATTTAGATATCCAAATTAATTGATAGATTGTTGTTGTCTAATGATTTAGTTTCAGTCTCTTTTATTAAACATGCTAGCTGATAGGAAATGTTGGTAGACTTAAAGAAAACGTCTTTAATCAAATAAAGAAATATTGGCCCACTGATGTTCTAGTAATGCTACCGGAACCCAATGCAGATATTTTATGTATGTCTAAATTTTAAATGCATATTCGTTTTTGCTACTTTGTATAGTTCAGAGCTTGTTAAACCACACATTAAACAAGCTGATCTTTATTGCTTCAATAGTTTGTCTATCTGCATGGATAGCCACCCCGCAGGAGGCTGCTTCATACTTTACCAAACTGTATAGCTAGTATAGCCTCAGCTTAATAACAGCCATTTGGGGCGATTCTTTTTTAATATTACTGATGGTTAGAAATAATGACTATGCCAAAGAAATAAGAGAATTTTACAATTTTTAAGGAAATAGCATTTTTTGCAGTTCTTTTGCCTTAAAGAATTCGTTTTGACAAGTATAAATTAACATTTTGTGAAAGGTGAATTGATCAAGGGATGTCCTGTTACAGCTTTTTATTTCCGATACCATAACGATGTTACAATATTTCCCAATACAACCTGGGCTTGACTCCTATACACCTATTTTGTAGTGTGAGATGTTAGAAAAGACTTGATCAAGTGGTATAACTCAAACAGAACAGTAGATGACAACAACATTTATGAGAATAACTGACACATGTCGAAGCCAAGGAGTTACTGCAACATTTTGGGATTAGTTCATACAATTGAACTGAATATATTATTTACCAAGGGATTACCTAAGCTTAAGGCAGAGGGAGGGGGTTTCTATCTATGATAGTTTCTGATATTTGTTTTTCTTTTTAGCTGATAAGGGACAGATTTTCATTACTTAAGTTGCCGACTAACACTTTCTGTGCACCTGATGCATTAGCATCTGATGTCTCTTGATGTGACCCGATGGCTCTATCTAGTTTGACAAACTTATACATTGAGACTCTCTGTCTGCTGGAGACGCACTAGGGAATAATAGCCATTTTCTTGGCATGGTTCATGGCATTGTGAATGTGCATAAATGTCTTCAGATTACCGGATTTCGCTTGTTTGTAAATTTGTTGAACGAATATAGTTGCATGTTTGCAGTTGACAGAAATCTATGCTTTTTTCAAAATTTTCATCCCAAGTATCATGGGCAAACAGTTTGAAGAGCAACAACATATTCATTTTGTAGAATTGCTTGTCATAGCAATGTCTCTCGCCAATTCTAGTGCCATGCCTGCTGAGGGTTATAGATTCTTGGAAGCACACAAATTATATATATATATATATATACACACTATTTTCTGCTGTCCTCAATTCTGGGCTATTGCCATCAGATCCCTTTGCGATATGTATCTGATGATGCAAATCTGAACGACAATCAAGATAGGCCAAAGATGGACAGAATTGAGAAGAATAATGATAAAGTAACTGTTACCATTTTAGCATTATGTTACAACTATGTCCTGATTGCATGATTTTCTAATAACATGCAGCCCTAGTCCAGCCAGACATGTTTCATTTCAGTGACGACATTCTCGATTAAGCTACTTATGGTTTATTTGCTGCTGTCTGCCATATTGGTCATATGTCATTACTAGTCGTATCATATCTGACATTGTTGGTTGGGGCTCTTGTATTGGAGTAGCATAAAATTCCACCCCTGTTCAAAGTCTACCAAAAGCTGTAATCAAGTCTTTGGTACATTATTATGCCTTATGGATGTTTGTCCTATTTATTTTTGAAGTACTTACAGATGATATAGGTTGGAATGGTGTTTGTTTCCTTTTCTGTGTCACATTCTTCTCATATTTTGAATGTTGATGGGGATGCTTGGATTTCTGTGGCATAATTTTTATGCCACTGACCTAAGCGCGCCGTAAGACCGATGCCAAGGGCTTAAATTTGAACATTCTCACTCAAAACCTGTTTTCCCAGCTCTCAACTCAAACTCTGCTCTGACACCTGGGCTCTCTTGCTTCCGTCCTTTTCCTGGTGTTCTCGATTATGTTTCTGCGTACAGAGTGTGCTGTTTGCTCATGCCGTGTTGGATGTGCTGTTTGTCGTGCATCACAGGTTTTGGCCATGTAGTTTTGGTTGTTAAATATATATCGGATGAAAACGGACAATTACTTTTTTCAAATTCAAGTTGTTTCTATGAACATTGTGGGTTTTCTTAACAAAAAATGGGTAACACTAACTTTGTCCACATGTGTAAATGGATTATTAGTGGCCTCCTTCATATCATTGGAGTAGGCTGAGGAGGCACTCATTAATAGTTTAAATACAGTATGACATGTATGTGGAAATTTCTAGACGGGGCAGCCTCAGGTTTAAATGTTGGACAACGGTTATTAACTGCAATGCATCCCTGAACCGCCCTTCTTGGTTCAGATGCTGCCAGTAAACCAGGGTATTATCCCTGCTGCTTCCAGTGGCCCTGGATCATTTAGGTCTTTTACCACTTTTGTACCCAGGCATTGCCATTTGTTCCCACTGTCTTCCATTTTGATAAATGTAAATAAATAAATTTGTACCCATAAGAATCAAACTTTTGTATATCGGTTTATATAATCTATCATCTAATTTTAACAGGAAAACCTGAATCAATTTTTGCACTATGTTGCAACTAAAAGTGTTACGAAATTCCTGATTAGAGTGTTATAGGTTCCCAAATAATATGGTGAATCGATAGATTGAAAGAAGAAATTGAGAAACAAATATCTATATTTAATTTGAGTAGCTAGTGTAAAATGAATAATAAAAGATAATGTGATTAAAAAGTACTGTTGTGTTTAATTTCATGTTTTAAAGGAGAAGAATAAATTCATATGGAATAAATTCAATCTTTCAATTTAGAATTGAACACATAAAATAAAAGTAAACTAACATCTGCATTTGATTTTAATTATTTATAGAAGTTGGGTCATAATGACAATATTACGAAATGCATTAAATATAGTAAATGTAATGTATAAAGCCAAACTAAAATGCAGTAAAACTAATGAAATTATCAATTTAAGATGAGTTAAGATGAGTTATTCGGTTAGGCATAACTGATCGAAATGACTAAAAGTCAGATGAAAACACGTGTTTTCAGTTTGCCAAAGCAATACATTTACTGCCCTAAGGCTTTTTGAGAAATACTTACTGTGTAGTTTTAAAACTTGATGTATAGATGTTAATGTAGATTATTTTTCTAAAAATTGTATTTTTCCTTTTTTTCTTCAGGAGTTCTTCGATCATGCAAAGAAGCTGTGGGACGATGAAGGAGTGAAGGCATGTTTCGAGAGATCAAATGAATACCAGCTCATCGACTGCGCACAATAGTAAGAGTCCAGCCTTAAGAATGCATTATTTTTGTCTCATCACTCTAAGCCTTCATTAAAACATCCCAAACACATGTTTATTTATCTCTAAAAAGATAAATACATGGAAAGCAAGTTTTTTTTTTTTCCTTTGGTGGGGGGTAGAAACCATGCAGCGCGTGTTCTGGTGTCAGGTCATATATGATCACAGCTGAGATATGTTTACTCTGGGAGTGGCGAGTCAAACTACAATTGTTGTCAGCCTTTGGAAAATCATACACATATCTCTTCACGTCAGTGTGTTTGACATGACTCCATGGCGATATGCAAAGCTGGGTCTGATTCACACTCAAATGTGCCAGTGTTGGACCTCTTTGAAACTATTGTGTTGATTTAGCAGCAAGCTCTGAGCACTCCTATTTACCCTTTTGATTATTGGGTGATGTTTTGGTGCCACAGAACCAATGCGGGTCATGAGTTCACTTTGACCAGAAGTTTTCTGTAACCTTCACAGAAGTTGTAGTTTAGTTATTGCTGTTAAGAAGTGCTGATAACTGCAGCTCTATGTGGGAAGGTGCAACTATTGGTGAGTTTTTCCATAGTGCTTCTTTGAAGGGCTCATTCAGAACTAAAGACACAGTAGAGGGCCTCCTCTGTTGCCTGTAAAAGGAAGTTTGGACATGCAAAATGACAAGCCAGTTACCGTACTCTTCTTCTGCTTCCTCTCTTTATACTCATGTAAAAAGGATGAGGTGTACATTGTCAACCACATGTAATAACACCCCTGTAATAAAGATGCATAAAGGCCATGAAGTTAATTATTCCTTAATTGCAGTTGTGTAAGCTCTCAAAAATAGAGTTCGATCTCTACAGTAAATATAATTTTTTTTAAATAGAATTTAAAGCGAACAAGTTAAGTATGAAATATGTCAGACTTATTTTTGAAGTTACACACAATGTAAGTAGATTAGAGTCAGACAGAACTATTAATTGGCAAACAAATGGTCCCTTTAGCCGTTTCTTTCCATGCAAAATGATTCAATTCTGTTTATTTATATAGTGCCAATTCAAAACACCTCATCTCAAGGCACCTTACAGAGACAATTCAACCACTCTAGTCAAACAGTGAGATTGTTTTTCTATTTAAGAAAAAACAGTTGATTGCATCGACTTATTGACCTGAAAGCAATCCCTCACACCAAACATGCTTATAGCGACAGTGGAGAGGAAAACTCCCTTTTAATATCAAGAAACCTCCAGCAGAACCAAGCTCAGTGTGAGCGGCCATCTGCCGAGGCTGACTGGGGTTCAAGGAGACAGAAGCAGAGATACAAAAGGCAAATCTTAATCAGTTCCACAGGCGGCCCTGTCCAGGAAACACACAGCCAAGCAGACGAGCTCCAAAGCAGCTCCCAAATTGTAGAATAAAAGAGAGCACATACAGTTAGTCAGAGTAAGAAAAACAGGACTACACTGAAAAACAGGCCAAGCTCAAACATCTATAATCAAAGGTGTTGATGTCATGAGCACAGCTGATATTTCTCTCTGGGATGGTGTCACAGCCAAACAGGAACAGATCAGATGAAGCCACTATGAGAAAGCATCACATTAGAGATTGAACAAACAAATTCTGCAGAATGGGAAAATAGAGATAGAATAATGCAAAGGGGTCCCTATGTCCTCCACTAATCTAAGCCTATAGCAGCGTAACTATAGCGATGGGTCAGCATAACCTAAGCCACTTTAACTATAAGCTTTATTTAACAGTAGACAGGGTGTCTGCCTCATGGACTAAAACTGGTAGTTGGTTCCACAGGAGAGGAGCCTGATAACTAAAAGATCTGCCTCCCATTCTACTTTAAGAAATTCAAGGTACCAGTAGTAAACCCTCAGATTGAGAGTGAAGTGCTCTTTTAAGAACATAAGTGACAATCATATCTGTGATATAAGATGGAGCTTGGTCATTTAAGGGTTTATATGTGAGAAGGAGGGTTTTAAATTCTATTCTGGATTTAAAAAGTAAACCAATGAAGAGAAGCCAGGATAGGAGAGATATGATCTCTCTTTTTAATTTTCGTTAGAACTCTGGCTGCAGCATTTTGGATCAGCTGAAGAGTTTTAACTACAGTTTGTGGGCTTCCTGATAGTAAAGAATTACAATAGTCCACCCTTGAAGTAACAAATACATGGACCAGTTTCTCAGCATCACCCCTGGATATTTCTGATTTTTGTATTATTCTGGAGTGAAAGAAAGAAATTCTAGAAACCTCCTTGATATGGGATTTAAATGACAGTTTCTGATAAAAATTAAGTGACTGACTAATCAGCCTCTTTTTCAAAGACTCTGGTCCAGAGGCTCTAACTTCTGTTTTTTCTGCATTCAGAAGCAGAAATTATGTTTCTTTGAGCCACGCTTTAGAATGAGGACAAGAGAACATGCCATTCAACAAAGGCAAATGTATTTTGATCTTTGTAAATAGGGACAGGCTTATCATTGAATAGCTACCATCTAAACTTTATAGGCAGTCAGTAACTGACAAACGAGGCTGGATGAGGACCAAAGTTTATCTTACCACCACCTGCAGTCAGTAGGACGGCTAGAGGTAAGAAAAAAAAAGTTCTTTAAAGCTCATTGTTGGAAACCTGGAGCAGCAAGGGATATCTCTAGGCAAGAAAGTCCTAAAGTTTTCTGTCTTACCATCATAAATATGTGGAGTTCATTAAAACTACTGGTACTTTTACTGGAGAACATCACTTTGCTTTGTTGAGACTAAGAATAAGAGTTTTACCAAAAAAATTAACAAAAACCCTTAATGTTGGTCTGGCATGAAACGATAACCATATGGTAAATAGCCCTTTTCCCCAATGTTAAATATGGAGGTGAATTTCTCATGCTGTGGACCTCTTTCTTTTCGAATTCCCCTGGGAATGTTGTTAAAGAACACAGCTCTTTGACTCATTTGAAATACCAGGAGAGAAAAAACGGGTCAAACATGTGTCAAACATTTGGCTAAATCAAAACATAAATAGTACACTGGACACAATGTCCATCTCAGTATCCAGGCGTAAACCTGAGAATCCGGGGCTCGAGCTGACAAAGTACATCTTCCCCTATGGAGTAAATGTACTTGGATAAAATGTTGAATTATGTTAATGTTTCTCAGGAATACATCTACTGGAATAGAAAGCAGAATTTATTTTTTTTTACCCATTTTTAAGTTTGGCCAAGTAACTTTGGCCTGTCCTCTACATGGTGCAGTCTGAGTAAATTGAATTGAATTTGTTCCCTCTTATCCCTAAAGTTGGCTTCCTTTTATCTTCAACGGTTCGGTCAAAGGCACAGTTTGATACGGTAATCTTTTCTGAGCCGTGTTTTAGAAATCATGTTGCGTCCGTCTTGCACTTCTCAGACATACTTTTAAATTGTCATCAATGGTTGCAAGGCCTGTGAAACAGGAGAGGGACAGTCAGGTGATGCTTGGGAAGTCACATGAATCCGTAAGGTGGAGCTGAAACAATCCATGGCCTGTGTTTGTCTTTGCTGCTCCGAGACAGTGCCAGAACACAACATGAACAAACCAAACAAGCAAAATGGAAAAGCAGGCTGGGTTTATTCAAGTCTGTATTCCAGCATCACAATGACATCATGTAAATTTCTGCCGTCGTAAAGGTTTCAGGTCTTTATTACTTCCTTTTTACAGCCCTGTAAATGTTGCAGTCCTCTGGATGTTGAAATCCTGAAGTGTGCTGTATTGTAAGTAAAATCTGTATTATCAGTTCAAGCTAACGCACTGATAACACAGCTGTCCTGTGACATGAGCAAACATTAACAAAAGGGAATGAAGGAAATCAAAAGTTTGGATTATATAAAGTGATCAGCTCGTTGTCCGTTTTTGATAAGTTAGTCTCGTTGCTTGTCTTTCTAACCAATCTTAATCTTTCTTGATGTCTCTCTGCCATATTTTTCCATGCTTTTTTCTATTTACAATCATTGTCACAATCCTGTTTTTTGGTGTCAAGATACTAGCAGGTTCTTACTTGTGGAATCAGTTCACACGTTATGTAGCACTGCTGCTCAGCTGGCTTAAAGAGGCCTACTATATTGTTTTGTAATAACCTCATATTTTCTTTTCTCAGCTTTTTAAAGCTACAGTGTGTAATAATTACAGGGATATACAGTCAGAAATGTAATATATTATACATAACTATGTTATTTATCATCATCTACAAGCTCAGCCTTTTAACCTTAATATTTGCGTTGCCTTAGAATTCGTTATTTATAATTACATAGGAGCGGTTCTCGCAGCCATGGAGGCAGACATTTTTGTGCTACGGCAGCGCAGAACCAACAAACTAGCGATTGCGAGATCGCCCATTACGCTCGAAAGTAACTACGGCAGGTGAGAGAGATGAACTGAGACGGTACTGAACAATAGATGGCAGTATTAAAATTATCTATGTAAACAAACCTCATCACTTGAGAAGGTAGGTGATGCGGACGTCGTGGAAGACATTTTGTCCCCTAACGCTCGCCGTACTGTTGGGGGGGAGGAGCGGTGGGGGGGAGATGTTCATGTTGCTGCGGTCTGCAGTCTGAACGTTAGATGTCGCTAAAAATTACACACTGTAGCTTTAAAGTGCTTTGAATCATACTGGCACATGGTATGCCTGTCTTTTGGCATGGGATGGTGACGAGATTCTCAGTTTTTTTTTTGGTATCGTATATTACCATAAAATTGACTGCCAGAAACTTAAGCTTGGTTTTATTTCTTCATAAAATTATTAATTATTCTTAATTTGGCTAAGATTTCGATAACTATTATTAAAATCATATCTGTTGTAGTTTTTTCTTTCTTTTGAACCAAAATTTTTTTAAGGAGCCTAATTTGTCTGCATTTGTAGGAAGAATTATAGTAGGCTTTTTTCAGCCAGCTGACCCGATACACACAGCAAACTGTAAAGGATGGCTTCTCTGTCCTGTTATCTAGGCCTCATACGGCTGGAGAAAACTCCAGCCACTGATATTTTCCCTGTTATTTCATGTGCAGACTTTAAACCATAGGAATTACATAAATATTTTGGGATCACTTTTGAAAACCTTAATATATATCTTATCAGAGTCATAATCACAATTTCAAAAAGAAAAAGACAAAAAAAGACTCAATGTAAAATTCCATAGGCTTTTGGGTATAAATTCTGCTCTTTAATATTTTCTAGCACTTAGAGGGAGTTTCACTGTCATTTGTAATGACAAACAGATCTTTCACACAGAGATGAGACATAATGGTTACTATTTTTGAACTAAAAAGGGGCTGTCCCAGAACCGATCCCTGAGGAACAACCACAGCAACATGACAAAATATGAAAGAAATGGGTTTGGCCTTTACATATTGCGATAACATTATTATAAACATGTTGAATTTTAAATAAATGCAATTCGAATAATTTGCAGTTGCCCATGTCCGTATGATACTCCAGGTGAAAGGTAGTAGATCATCGCTGAAACTTTAATATTGTTGTGATTTCGGTTAACAAAATGTGATTTTGTTGTGTCAACATTTGTTTTTGTGCTTTATAAATACTCTTTGCTTTTTCTTGGTTGTATATATATTTTTTTAAATCAGTTTTATGGTGGTTAGACACAGCCACAGAGACCAAAAACCTACAGTTTGAAAAAGCATTTGCATTAGTGACTGGGACTTATCATACAAAAGCTGCCTCTTGCTTTCTTCCTCTTTCTGATTTTTAACCTGCGAATCGACTCTCCATGGAGGGCACAGACACCCTGTCCTACCTGGCAGCAGTCTGGCCTGTGTGTAAGAGCTGCACACACATGCGCATTGACACCTGTTGTTGTTAAGTCCACTCACTGACGCTCACTGGAAACGCTGGCAGACGGGTTCTGCTGCCAAACGGGTTAAAGGAAGAGAGCAAAGTTCATCACGTTCAGTACTGGATGTTTTACCACAGATATTTTTTAATTTTCTTTTATTTGTGTACAGTAGCGGTGCTGCTTTTGGGTTTATATAATCCAAAGTTTTATTTTTCTGTTTTATGGTGTGTTTATGTGTGTTTTTGTAGTTTGCTCTGTCTTAGATCATGAATATGATAAGGCTGCTTTCAGTTGCTCAGAGTAAATTAAAGAGGAAGTTGGCCTACATGAAGTGCTACGCAGGCGGAACAGATTGCTTTGCATACTAACAACCAAACGTGTTTCGACGTCGAACCACAAAAAGCAGTCGAGTTTAGCTGGATGTATGTCCTGTTTAGATTTTATATAAAGGCAGACGTTCCACCTCTACCGTTGTCCTTCACAGACCTTGCTCCACTCACTGCAGATATTTTTTTTCCAGCAGGCCTAATGCTGGCCGGCCCATCGGACACAGGCACAGGAAATAAAGTACAGGCCGATGGCGAGAGCTTGTTATGCCAAAGAGCATGTCTATATCGATGCTTTCGGAATCCTGTCACCCATCGATTCACCCTCTGCATTGCACATTTATACGTTTTAAGAGCATAGATATGTGTCTGCCAGCTGATTGATTATGAGCTATTTCAAGCTGCAGCCGGCCAGTTCCATTGCAGGGCCATGGATGTGTCAACGGCAAAATCAAACACGCCAATCTGACCTCCCCTGAGCCTGGTCCTGGGAAGCTCCCACATCTGCATGTGTTTTTTTAAAATGGGTGCCGAGCAGCGTTGGTCGCTGCAGCAGCGATGTAGACTTGGAAAGGGTTCTCCGGGTAGTCATGGGCTTTATTGGAGAAACAAACCTTTGAATGGTTTTTTGACACTTCATGCTTTTAGGGTGATAGCGCTGAAGCAGATTCTTTAATGTATAACCTGATCTGTGCTTGATATTATTTTTAAAAAATCCTATTGTTTTAACAGCATATTACTGCGGTTGAGGATTATTTTGGAAAAATTTAATCAAGCAGAGCTGTGGAAACAGTATGGGGAGCTGCAAAAAAATATAAACTCAAGTATCGGATTTATGCTTCAAGCATTTAATAGGGATGCTAATTTTTTTGTGAAGTTATCTTCCTTGCAAGAAAAATTGGTGCCATTATAATTGTCATGAATAATTGTTTGGACTGTGATACATTTTTGCTAGTTATTGGAGCTTCATATATAAATGCAGTAGTTTTAGTTCCTCTCTCCCTCCCTCGTTCAGAACCTACAGGACAAGCTATACCAACATAGCATCTCCAGACCTTCTGCGTTAGATTCTGTATATACATTTATTTTATCTGCACCATCAACACCAAGTCAAGTTCCTTGTAATTGCAAACCTACTTCGCAATAAACTTGATTCTGATTCTAAAGAACTTTTCCTGAGGGGAAGACAACATTTCCCACAAGGACCATACGGTGGTAAAATCTTGATCTCCTGGTCACCAGCAGTTGGATTGAACTGCATGTTTGTTTCCAGTGGCTGTGTGGAAAATGAATAACGATTAGGTAATGAATTTAATTGTGGATAGACCCATCATATGACAATGTTGATAATAAGAAACGTATAACTTTGGTTTTGTTGCATAGTTCAGCCATCTCGTCAGAAAATTATGTACTGATGAGTTTAAAGCCTTGAGATAGATGAATATGTTATGTTTGATAATTTCACAGCAAACACACGTATAGATCCCAGCAGAAATGTGCTGATTAGCCTTAATATCAACCCTACTCAATTTGAACAAGTCTTTCAGTCTTTCTCATTAGTCGCATCGACGTCGTCCCTATAACGAATTGGGAAAGTGACGTATGCCGTAAAGCAGTCTGCACATTTTTAGTAGTTTTGTGTGGCAGTGTTGCTGCCATTCTGCTCAGAGTTGCTTAGTGCCACCTGGAAATACAGACCGCCTTGGGCCATGACAGAGGTGTCATTTAACTATTTGTAAATCGACATGTAATCACAAAAGTAATGCAAAGGTTTTATGAAAGTTGAAGAGTTGTATTAAGGGTCTTTTGTACAGTAAAGCCACTGCAAATCCAGCAAGAAATGTTTTAGGATGATGGTCTAATGTTTTGGTTGACTAATGAAGAGTGGTTTCTTGCAAGGAGGACAGATTCAACCTTCTTTAATGAAACTGTGTCGCTTGGATGGAAAACATTCACTTCTTTCTTTAGTCAGTGGATGGAAAGACCATTAACTGTTTGGAGTTGGTGAAACCAATACCTGAAGATGTTAATCTTGCTTAGTGAAGTTCTCATATGAAGGTCTTCAAACTGTACGAAGTAAATGAGGGAAAATTAAAGCAGTTTTGAAATTATTGTCTCATTACTGTGCTATACGATGAGAATGATATCCAGTCCAATAATAATGTTGGGTCAGTTACAGCCCTGTGATATGGATAAAACTTACTGTGGATGAAATGCAAACTTTTAAAACTGTATTGATTAACATGTACATTAAAGCCAGCTCTTCACTAGACCAAAGCAATCACTAATTTAATGCTGGTGAACCAGTTGGCCAATGCAGTTGTATAATGATAAATAAGGTAGTAATGTTTGTGCAGTTGACCTTATTAAAAGTTGCTTTAACTTGTTTTCATTAGCAGTAAGCACAACATGTAGGAAAGACCCCCTCCTTTAAAATGGCCTCTGATTACCCAGTGCTGGCCCAATTTGGCTCATTAAATATGGCTAACTTTTAGGTCATCTTCAGTAATGGTCCCGGCACTAAAGAGTGTTCTCAGTGAGACATTGTAAGTGCCTTCACTGAGTGGGAATTGTTTTTGGATTCCACCCATACACTCCAATAGATGATACTTTGGTTCTGGTCTACGGATGATTTCTCTTTGTTTGTCTGATTGCATTTATTGATGTGCATTTAGGCCAAAAAAGGTTCAGCTTTTTATTTACTTATATTTGGTGACAACATGTAACAATAGTTTACCCTGGATTATACACTTAATTTTCAACACATTAAAGTTATCTGTAGCTTATGTTATACAGTTAGTTCGTAGTTTACAGGACACATCTGGAGTGGCTTCGACATACCACCGATCTACATATAGCTACTGACCAACTGACCTGATGTTCTGACTCCAGTCAAGAGGCCTAAAGATATTAATTTGAGGAGATTGTCATTGAGTCCCAGAGACAAGGCTGGGGATAGATGCACATATCTAAAGCTGGGTCTAGTTCTTGTCCTCAGCTGGGGTTTTGTGCTGGTCACGGGACCCCGTCACCAGCCTGGGGGCCGCTGACACAGTCATCTTGAACACTAAAGTGCTAAGAATGGTTGGCATTGTTAGCCGTTCCCGGCCCTCGGAGGGCTCCGCAGAAACAGAGAGGCTACGCTTCACAAACTGCTCCTGCTCAATAAGGTGCTTCTGTTCATGGAAGAGCCCATGAGAGCAATATTTATACACCAACTGTATGTTACTGCCATTTCTTTGTCACCAACAAGTAATGCTAGTGTCTAATTTTAATGTTTCATCAGCATTGTACAACCACAAGGGAGGTATGATGCTGTTGGATTCCTATGTATCTGAAACGATGTGTTTATTTGTTGTCTTATTTTAGTTTTTTGGTGGGGTTTTCTTCTTTTTTGGGAAACCTATGGAATTTTCGCTTTATATATGTAACAAACAATAGAAAATCCATACATTTAGATCCTTTTTAGGATATTAACTGTGGTGCTGGAACTTGTAGAAGATTCCCATGTTTTTTTTTTTTTGTTTTTTTTTAAAGAGAAGCAATATGCAAAAGGCAAGTAGTTAAACTAAGAAGATCATGGAATTTCAAAGAGAAGCAAATGTTTGTCTTAAAGGAACATCAAGGTATTAAAAACACTTGCTGGGCAAAGATTTAAGTTTCAAGACAAAGTTTTAAATGCTTAATTTGTATTACTAAGAAATGTAAATTCAATAAGATGCCCAATAATATTTAAATGGAATATATACTAGAACATTTTTTTTTTTAATATTCTAAATTTTTTAATAAATGCGTAACATGTATTGTGTTTGGGATATAAAAAAATGATAGTTAAAAAAAATAAATATTTTATGGTGTATTTTAAGATGTAGGACTAAATTTGTATAACAATACTTTCTATTGATATTATATTAATACAATATTATTAATCAAAAAGTGCAATGAAAAACCTTACTGATCAAAAGTAGCTTGAAGATGTAGCAGGTGTATTAATGTCAAAATTGACTTCTTAAGCAAAATATTTCTTTTTTTTGTCTAATAAGATAATATCTTATTCGTAATCCTTGTCCTGGTATCTGATTATTATCTAATAAGGTAAACTCTATTGACACACTATTTTTTTAAAGTTTGAGCTAATTATGACAACCCAATCCATTCGTTCTAAAAGGATTTATAGAAGGCCTTAATCCAGATTAACAAAAACATTTGTGTCACTTGTTTTAATCAGATGACCCTCCTGTCAGCTGACTGCAGGAAAATCAAAGACAGTACTATGTGTGTATTGGTCTGTTTTGTTGCATGATTTCTGAGTAAAATGGAGTGTTTTTGATGTAAGCAGCAACAGAGAGATCAACTAGAAGCTTGGTGGGACACGATACACACAAACCGCTGTCCTTAAGGTTGTTGTTGGCCCCTGTGGGGCTCTGATTACTTCCTCACTCACCATCTCTCTTGGTCTCTTTCTCTTGTTCTGTCTCTTCGTTCCTCTGGAGGCCAGAAAGCGATAGAGAAGATGTTGTAGAGCACATGAGAGCACATGCCAAGTCTTTTCCAAGGGGACAAAAGCATGTGTGTCTGTGTGTGTTTGTAAACTTATTTCAACCTCAACATCACTTAATATTTTCTGTGTTGCTAAAATAAGGTGTTTTTGTACCTGTGAACTTTTTCCAAGTTGTAGGTGGAGCTTTGAAGCATATCTTGGATATCGCACATGAAGATCTAGACGCCTGCTCGAAAAAAAAAAGTGGTTTTAAGAGCCCAAAGCTGCCCAGCATTGCATGCTACATGTCACAAGATTCGCCGAGTTGCAAGTGTGTTTTTATTTTGTTTCTAGAGACCAGAGGCCCTGACTGCCTCTGCTTACTTTTAATAGCCGTGTTTCCATATAATTGTCATGCTGAAGATAATCTCACAAAGGATTAGCTGAACATGGAACTTAGTGGTGTTATCAGAGCATTTTAATAGAATGTTGTTGTTACTAGCCTAGTTTAACAGACTTAAAGTCATAGGGAAGTCATATTTAAATGTCAAATCATTCTGGCTTAAGCATGTATATAAATGTACTCTTTATCAGACAATATTGTCCCAAAAGTAAGAAAACTTCTAGTTAAAAAAAATCCTGTCTTAAAATCTGTGTTTTTTTTTTTGTTATTTTATGCGGGCCAGTTAGTAATACGTCAGCTTGTACACCTAAATTCGGCCAATCATATATCAACGGTCACCTGTCAATCAGTTTATTTCGGTCATACCATCTTGATTCATATGTCGCAACTAATATACGCAACGGTTGAAATAAGAATAATTTACCTTACCATTGAGTTACGTCCCAGTGTTCACGGGGATGGACGTCAGTCTTCGGCAGGCGTAGAGCTAACAGAACTGGCAGCGTTGCGAGGAAAGGGCTCAAACATGTACGGCTGTAAGCCTTATACACCAAACCAAGCTTCTGGCGCCCTTTTCAACAACATCTTTGTCTGCGCTTTCCTCCTCTAATTAACAAATGTATGATGGAAGAGACTCATCCATGACCTCCGACACAATTCTCTCCTCCTCTTACATGTTTCAGCTGTCCATAGCATTCCTTGACAGTGTCATTGCTAACCTACTAGCACTAACTAAGTTGCTAACTGGTTAGCAAGATGCTTCCAAGACACCAGCCACAACCAAAAATGCTTGCGAACCTTTCGCCACAACAATCCCGCCCCCTTGATAAACGACCAATAACATTCACTTTATTCATTCGGGTAAAGCCGGGCACCACTCAGGAAAATTTGGAAATGCAATGGTTGGAGCAGCTGCTTCCCTACAACTTTAAAGAAAAGACATCTTTTGACGGCAACGTGATATTCTAAGTAAAAAGGCAACCCTAAACTCATTGTATTTTAATAATTTATTGTTCAAACTATATTAAATACCAACTAAATAAACAAAAATGTTTTTCTTACACATAACTAAACATTGTATGTTTTTAATATAAAAGACTTTAGCACACACACGCCTTCCCCATTTACTATGCTTATTTCTAACATGTATTTTACTGTCATGTTACAAACGTTTTGCATAATGCCCTCCATGGGGATGGCAGAGAAGTCGGTGCTGCTCCGGCATGCAGCACCGTTATATGGACTCTATTTAGATGATAATTTACGAAGATTTTTGAGGGTTTATATTTGCAAATACAACCGCATGAAGTTCATTCTGCTTCCTGATGGCCATTAAACTGTGTAAATAATCCAAGACCAGACTCATGTTTCTGCTGTACGGCGCCTCTGCTCTGGCACTACTTCTCTTACCAGAGAGGTTCAACTTAAGAATAAACAGCAACACTCTCTAGTGGACAGTGGTAACAGTATGAATTGAAAGTTTCTTAAATGGAAGTTAACAATTACTCTGACAGAGCAAATTTAAATCTAAAAAAACATGGATCAACAGTTAATCCTAAATTGATTATTTGTTTTACAATCCTATGTAGCAGCCATGTCACCATGTTTGTACTGTTCATGCTCTGGATTATGTAGTTATTAAAATTCTTCCCATTCTAAAAAAAATATATACGTTTTTAATAACTCATCATTTCTAGATAAACAAATGTTAAGATATGTAGCATAACAAATATGTATATATAAGTGAATTATTTCTGGGTAAAGTCTTTTTATGCTGTAAGTAGGTTAGTGTAACAATCATCCAATAATTGATTAATCTGTTTAATCGTTTCAGCCTCACTTCTTTGTAATATTTAATTCAGGGCTGAAACTCGTGATTATTTTGCAAATCAATTAATCTGTGGATAATTTTTTTGATTAATCTATTAATAATTGGATAGCAAAAGGTTCCTTAAAGAAGATTTTTTGCGAAATTAAAGCAGGTGAAACAAACTTTTCAATTCGAGGAATTCTGGGTGGAGCGTACTGACAGATAATAATTTTTTAATATATTAAATGCAAAATGTTTATATATTTTTTTACATTTTATATACAATTACTAGGGGTGTAAATCACATCCATCATGGCGATTCGATTCAGTATCGATTTCCTGACCCAACGATTCGATTATTTTCGATACTTAAGAATACACTTCGATTCGATTAATCGATTAATTAAATTTTTTTTTTATTATTATTATTTTTTTTTTTTACACCTTACAGGCTAAACAAAGTTTCAAGTTTGAAATAAATCAATGAAAGCTGTAATATCATTATGCATTTTCTTTAGAAACAACAGCAAATAACAGAAGTAGAAAAGTTGCATCAAAAAATACTGCACAATATCAGTGTAATGAGTTCAATGCAATACCTCGGCTCCAGAGAAACTGTCTAACATATTTTTTTAGAATGTAATAAATATATTCAGGAAAGAGAGATGTTGTGTAGAGAGTTAGACAGGAATAAAAATAAACTAGATATAAGGGAATTGTTTCAAAGGTCATCTGGGGATGTAGTTTTTGGTAGTATTTTTAATTTTCTAAGAAGAACGGGTATTTTAGGGAGAATATAATAGTTTGTCTGGTCCATACTCCATTCTGGAAGGTGGCGGTAATGCACCTATAAGTTGTTTGCCAACCGCCATTAAAAAAAGGAAGAAGAAGAAGGCTCCAGAGTGTTGCGTCACCGCCCCCTTGAGAGACGCTCTGCTGCACCTCTCCCAAATTGTAGCTGACCGCAAACAGTGCACCAGACAGGAGGCCGGCTTGTTTTGTTTTTATGACCGAAATTGCGGAAAACAACTCGTGAAGTTTGACCCGCTAGAAGAGCGAGGTGCGCGAGAACGCTGGGAGCCTTTTTCCAGCTGAATCTCCGCTCTGTTTGCCCCATTGTCCCTCCGTCGTCGCACTAAACTCGCCCCCACTTCCTCATCGCCTCGGCTGTATCTAGACCCACAGTGTGTAGCCCAGACCACGCTTCAATACTGAGCATAATTTAAAAATGTCTGTGTGAAGCTTGCTGCAACAAACTGCTGTAAGAGTATAACCAGGAAGTGCGGTAGGAGGGCAAAATAGGTTTAGCGGCACCGCAGCACGGGATGAAGAATTATGCCCAGGAGCAAATAGATAAAAATAGACCGGAGGAAAAAAAAAAACATTAATCGATTATCTTGCGGACGTGTCGATGCATCGGATCGTCGGCTTTTGGATCGATGCATCGATACAAAACGATTATTATTTACACCCCTAACAATTACTGCTCTAAGTGGGTTGCTCTGTCGGCTAAAGACATGGTTTACAGTCTCTATGCTCCATTTAACGATGAATCGATTACTAAATTAGTTGATGATTATTTCAATAATCGATTAATCACAATTAATCTTATTGTTTCAGCCCTAATTTGAATTTTAATCTTGTTAATCTTGCGTTCTTTAATATAGAACAGAAATTATGATATATTATTTTTTTAATTTGTGATCTTAACATCTAATATAATGTATTTGTATATTTTCTGAAGATGTTATAGTGTACTATTTATCCATTCTGATCCCTGTTTGGTGCAGACAGCTCTTATGAAATATGACAGATGACACATGACCATGACCAGCTCTGTTCCACTTAATGCTGGTAGACAATATTTACTGTAGAGACAATACCCTATTTCCTTACAGTAAACTCTAAGTAGAACTGCCTTATATTATTGGTTATTAAAACGGGTGAAACATCAAAAAGTTGGACACAAACTCGTGCATGGTTCCTATAAAACATAGCACAATCGAAAGCACTATTTAGAAAAATACTTGGCACAAATGAACCAAAACTGGGAGAGAAAAAAAATTACATTAAAGACAAAGAGATGAAATTGTGATCACCCAATAAGGTGTTGAAATAAACAGTTGGTGTTAGCGTAGAATAATATATTCTTAGCAAATATCTACAGATAAACACAGCTAAGACAACTTGGAAACTGGAAAAGAACTATGTAATCTTCTGATCAGAGTACTCAGTGTTTTTGAAGAGTTAAACAAACCCCTGATATAAACAATGACATCAGACCTGCTTCCTAGAAAATGAAAATCAGATTTCTCTTAAAAAAGGGAAAAGGTGTTTTTGCATTTACATGCATAATCTCTGTTTTAGAGATTTCATGGGTAACTGTTCTCAGTTAAATAAAAAGTATGATCAGGGTTACCAAATAAAACAAAGGTGACTTTCTAAAGCCTTGTTCCCTTTTTAAATCGTATTATGCTTTCTTGTAGAACCCATATTTAAAGCCTGATTATAATTGAAAGCTATAGAAACTTTTTTTATTCATGCAAAAAAACATGCTGAAAATATTTACTTAAATTTAGAGAAATGAAACTCTGTAAATCAAAACAATGCATATGAGTATTTCCTGAGACTCTGTAGATCATCTATTAAGCTGTATAGATTTTTTTTTCCTGATTTTTGCTCTTTTTTTCTTAAAACAAAACTCTGTAACTTTTGGCCGTAGTATTAGCCTAATTTGAGACATATTAGATTATTTTTCAAGTCAGTATAAAGCCCTTGGCCTTTATCGATAATTTGTACAGGTTGTTCATGCTTGCCAATGTAACTTGAAAGGGTCGGATCTGTTGCTGAATGAGAATTGGTTCAGTGCTGCTTTACAGCTTTACGTCTGTGTTCCCTTTTACCACAAGAGCTAACTAGGGTAGAAGTTGTTGGGCCTTGCTGTAAGTCTTTTAACCTTTTTTTTCTTTTTTTTTATCATTTCTAATGTTAAGTGTCCTAAATCTTTTCTCCAATTGCCTATGGTTAAAAAAATTATTGAATCATTGTATTATTGCTGAAAAGAAATGGCTTAAAAAAAGGATTTCATTTTGAATATTTCAAGTCTGGTTATATTTTTTAAAAATCAATTATATTTGAAGAAATTATATTTTCAGTTATACACATACAGCATTTAGGTTCTATTTTTGTTAAATTAAAATATATCAAATTGAAGTTAACTAATAAATCAGCCGTCCAATACTTTTGGCCAATATTTATCTTCTTTTCTTTTTTTTTCTTGCATCGGCCGGTATTTGCGTGTGTTCATGGATTATTTTGCCCATTCAGCAGCCATCTCATAAGATCACCAGAAACCCATACAATTGCCACTCTCTATATTTGCTGTTCATTTAATACTGTTTGATTTTTTATTTTTTTTTTGATTAAGGTTTTTAGTTTGAGGAGACTTGTGTAATATTTATCTTTGTTCTTTTTTTTATTATGCAAATCTAAAAAGTAGGGTTGCAAATAAAGATTTATTTTGTAAATCTATTAATCTTTCGATTATTTTTTTTGATTAATAATCAGATAGCCAAAGATTCCTTAAAATATATTATTGGCAAAATTAAACCAGGTGAATCTAAAACCTCCCCTTGAAGAGTTTTGGATAGAGCATATTGAAAGACGAAATTTTTTTTAATCTTAAATCCAAAATGTTTATATAATTATTTTTTTACATTCTTCGTATAAATACTCTAAGTTCTCTATCAGCTTCATTCATGTTTAAGAGTCTTTATACTCCAGTCAACAAATAATGGATTACTAAATTAGTTGAGGAGTATTTCAATAATCGATTAAGCCGATTAATTGTTTCTGCCCTTGGAAAAGGCAATATCGGCCCTCCCAAAAAACGGCAGTGCATATCAGGAATCGTTTAGACTGATAAAACAATCAGTACTTGCATTGGCCAAAGAAAAAAATAATCTGTTACTGGGTAATCTCTAGTGTTAGCGAGTCCATCCACCTGGTCAAAAATTAAACTTTGGATATAATGACTCACCAGCTATTGTTTCCAAGTAATACTTTTAATGTCCCACCCTAATATTGGAACCAGGGTTGTGATTTGACTGTAGCTTCCTTCTGAACAGGATCTGTTGTAAAAGACTGCACCTGCTATACTCTCTGTTTTAGTTTTAGCTATGTGTCATTTATTAATGCAAATGTTTCTTTAGAAATGTTTACAGCACTGGATGGAAATAGGTTCTTGATTTCCCATAAGCTGTTTCAGACAGTTGCAGTGTTTTTTCAAACTAACACAGCTGCTTAGCAGAGCAGGTAGCCTTACTAATAAACCAGCTGATACCTTCATGTGTTCCTCTTTAAATGGTAGAAAAAATATCTAAATGATCCCTTATTACTTTGTTCTATAATACATTTATGTCTCTCTATCTTTTACACTTGTAGATGTGTGCTTGTCTTTTTTTTAGATAAATAAAAAGATTATAAATAAATTATTTATTTATATATATATATATATATATATATATATATATATATATATATATATATATATATATATATATATATATATATATATATATATATATATATTATATTATATTTCATTTATTTTTTTGCTTTTCTGGTTTGTTAAAACGGTCCAAAAAAATTTTTTTTTTCTGTACTTTGTTTAACAACTTGAGCTTAGTTTCACCTTACGTACAATGCTTATCACCTTTCAGCTCATGTCTGGTTTTATTAGAGTTTCAAAATGTTTGCATTACTTCAAGCTGCTGTTTTAGAGTGTCGTTTTGTAGAGCTGTTTTAATATGCCCGTGTTTGTTTGCTGTGAGCAGGGTTGGAGGTAAAAAGAAAAAAAAGGGGGGGGGGGGGAGTTTCTGTTCCAGTTAAAGAAGGCGAGCTATAAATACGACTTTTATTTTTGGGTTAAAATGCGCGTCCATTTTAAGGGCCAGACAAAGAGCAGAGCTGGTGAATGGCGGATATCTCTTAGTGTTTCACTGTGTGCTGACAACACACACACACACACACAATCGCACACAGACGTGTATATATACCTCGGCCTCCTGTTGTCCAGGAGTGTACAGGCAGTCTGCTGGAGGACAGCAGTGACGCTGCAGCTCCCCTGCTCAGAGACTGTGGAATGGTCGACCATACCCCCCCCATGTCTCCTCCCCTCCTTCCTCTATTGCTCTCTCTCTCTTCACTGAGACTGCCCCCCCCCATCGTTCCCTTCTCCCCCACCCCCCTTAGAGCTTATGTAAACTAGCTGTGGAGCCAGGGCAAGCTGAGGCTATTTTTAGCAGCAGCACTGCAGAGCAGAAACTGGCTGAGGTCACGTGTGCACAGCCGAATCAAAGGGAGTATCCCGGCAATGCGCTGTAAACAAAAGGAAGGTCAGCAGCAGAAGGTGAGACATAGAACGCCTCTGTGCCGGCTTCATGTGTGCTGCCCCCCCACCCCGCCAGAGTGCGGCTACGCGAGAGTAAGCGCCAACCTGGCCGTGGCTTCTTGGGTTTTAACGCCCAGACATGAAATAAGTCACTGGGAGCGTATGAATGCGCTCTGTCTCCCCCTACCCTGTGTATGCTCACACACACTCGGCTCTACCGGGTCTATAGACAGTGGAGGGGCTGATCAAAGCGTCGTTTGACATGCAGGGAGACATTTTGCTGTCTAATCATGACGGGGCTCCTGCTCGAGTCAGGAAACGACAGACTTGAAGCAAAGCGATGATTTTAGAGTGTTGTGTTTGACCCCTCTGGGTGTGCTCAGTCAGTCCCTTGATTTCTAACGTACTGAAGGATTTCTAGCCTTGAAGCGAGGCCTGAGGGTGGTGGTGTCCAGCCACACCCAGGCAGAAAGGTCTCCCTCCACCTCAGCTACTAGTCAAACAAGCCTCAACTTTCACCTCCTGAGGAATGTGGTCAGAGGGGGACACAAGGCTATTTATAGAAACCTTATATTCTTGTCAGTTGGGTTTGTTGACAGTTTGTGCTGTAAGGATTATTTCATCTGGCTGGGCTGACTGAGGTAGCTCAGAGGATAAGTTAAGTAAACATTTGGCTGTTAGTTCCAGTATATTTATTACACTCCTTAACTGGATCTGATTAGCTGAAAGCTGCAACAGGTAAAAATTAAGGCTGAATGTTTTTAACGCTAACCTTACAGTAGGGCTTCAACTAATGATTATTTCACAAATCGATTAATCTGTCGATAATTTTTTCGATTTATTATTAGATAGCCAAAGATTCCTTAAAGAAGACTTTTTACGAATTTAAAACAGGTGAAGCTAAAACTTTTCCACTTGTGGAGTTCTGGATAGAGCATATTGAAAGACAACTTTTTTCTTTAAATCTTAAATGCAAAATGTTTATATATATATATATATATATATATATATTTTTATTTTTTTTTTACAATTTTGGTATAGTTGCTGCTCTCAGTGTTTTTCTCTGTCAACTACAGCCATGTTTTGTAGTCTCTTTACTCCAGTTGACAATCAATTTCTGAATTAGTTGACGATTATTTCAATAATCGATTAATCACAATGAATCTGATTGTTTCAGCCCTACCTTACAGTCTTCATTTTCCGCTGCTTCCTTATATAGTACGGTCACACTGCAACCACAGGTTTCCATGTTTTTGAGATTTTATATGATAGAGCAACACTCGGCAGTTTTAAAGTAGAAGGAAAACAAAAATTGATAACTTATTTCTTTTTATTGTTAATGCACAATTTGAAAAGTGTGCTTTTCATTTATATTATCCCTTTCAAAAATACTTTAAAGGAGCAGAATGTGGTTTGTAGTCTTTTTTTTTTTTTTTTTTTTCCTCCACACTTCTTTGCAACATATCTACCTGTTTGATTGAGAGACGAGTGTCTTTCTTAACAAAGAGTCTTTCCTATTCCAGGACTAAGCTGTTTTTTTCACAGTGTTTTCTATGTTATCATCTTTTATTCCATTCTCATTTATTAGCCATTTGGTGGAGATGGTGCAGGCATTATCATCTTCCTCCACCCTGTGGTTTGTTCCTACATGGATTGTGGCAGAGTCACCATGGGCGTTTTGGAGGCTTCTCTAGCATCTCTAGCGCTGCTCACCCAGTCTGTTAGCATTCAGTGGGCTGCCTGTTGCGGTTGTGTTTCCATATTTAGAGTATGGACTGAACAGAACTTTGTGAGATGCTGAAAGCTTTTCTTTATCCTACCATGCTATCAACTTCTCAGCTTTTGTCCCTGATATGTCAGCTGGGATCCTCTGTCTTCATTTGATTACCGATGTTCCCCAGCAAATCTCTGAGGCCTTCAAGGTGGATTTTATTTCTGTGTCTCAGAATGAAGGGGCCGGGCGCAAATGTGTGCCTCATTTTTCTAATTTTTATTCACAAGCATGCTGTACTTTCTGTTGATCTGTCACATGAAATGCATTAAATTGCTGCTATAACGTGAATATTGTATAATAAGTGTAGTTTTGGTTTAGTAGAGTTGGGTAAATCCAACTAAACTTACTTTGGTGGAATAAAATTATTAATGTTAAGACCTTCTCCAGCAATGCCACCTGTTAAATTGCTGCTTAGTTTCTATTGCTTTAAACAATAGAAACATGAAGTGCTGCGCTAGTTACGCACGCAGACTTTCTTCCACATGCGTATGTCAGTGTGGTCCTGGGTTTGGACTTCCTGTTGGAGACCAGTATCACAGTTTTCAGTAAGCATTTATTTAGCCAAATGGACTTCAGTTGTATGCTGCAACATCTTTTTGTTGGTTCATCCAAAACGACGTAGTGTCACTCAGGTCGGGGGTGTATTCAGAAACTTTTTCATGCCGCGCAGCACATGCTATGTTCCCCTCGCTTCTGTAAAGATGGGACTTATTTTTAGGTACAAGCCAGAGACCACGGCCCCCTTCTGAAATGATCTGTCTATATAAGTCTAATTTTGCTTTGCCCTCCCACTGAAACGCACTGAAACGCTGAGCGGCGGTGACACACATACGGTGCAGGAGGAAAGAAAGCTGCTCGGTTTTGCTCAGTGTTGATGCATAGGAGAGTCTGGGAATGGAGGGATACAGCCTGGCCTAGGAAGGGATGGGGTGGGGGTATGGACTGAAAGTGGTTACCATGGGAACCAAGCTACTGAAACCAGGCAGGGTCAGTGTGAGAGAGAGGAGCACAGGGATGCCCCCAAAAGGGCAAACTGGGAACTACACAAACAAAAAATTAATAAAGCCTTGACTCTGGATCTGAGTTTGAATCCCAGTCACTGTTGCACCCATCATGTAGACTCTTCTGTTTAACACTGGTAGTGTTCTTTGAATTTGAGAAGTAGAGGAATGCTTCATCGTATATATTTTGGTGGGGGGCTGGTTTGTTTCCAGGTGCAACAGCTAGATTGACAAAGAGGCAGCTGTAGTTTCACTTTATGAAGACTGAAACAGGCCTAATGCCGCCTGTTGGACTATTATTTTTTTTCTCTGTCTATTTTTGGTATAATTCTGGTATCGATGTTCGAGTTTCTGTATTAATTAGAAAAAGGTCGCCTGTCAATTTCCCAGGGAAAACTGCGTTTGGAAGCTCTGCAGATTCGCGAGTGATTCTCTTTCAAACAAATGTAGTCCAACAGTCCACATAGACACTGAGCAGACACGAAAGGACATTACTGTGTATTTTACAATTTTATATACAACACCTTTCAAACCCATGATTTGATGGGGCCCTGGAAGGCCAATCGACCGCAGCTGAGATAAAGCAGGCGCTTTTGTTTACACAAGATTTGGTTTGACTTTCAAGAGCATCTCTGTCCTGCGTTCCTATATTTAGGAAGTACCCACTGAGTCTCATTTGATGGATTTGCCTGCTTTCAGATCCATCTCCAAAAAAACTGCATAGAGTTCTTGTTTGAATGGATGAGCTAAGCCTTGGGGCTCATATCTTTCCACCAGGTGACCAGAACCGTACACCACGTTGCCCTGCTGCACGTCGCCTGGTGAGCTCCAGCAGTGCACCTCCCCGGGACAGTCTGAGTTATGCAATGAGTGGATTGCAGCTTTTATTGGGTCCTTTTAGGCAGCTGGGGATGGACATTTTGGATTACATCCATGGATATCATATGGACTTAGTATGCCTGTGTTTTCCAGATCTGGTGAAAAATAACAGTGTAGAAAAATATTTGGGTTTCCAGAGTTCACTCTCTTACCCATAGTTGAAATTTGCAGCATTCATCGACTCAAATGTACATCTGCCCTTCTGAACTTCCAGATTCATATATGCTTTATTTAAGATCCAACAGTGATTTGGATAAAAAAAGCTTGATGTTTGAAAGCTCTATTTTACAGTAATAATTTTCCAAAATAAATAAAGTAGAAGCAATTAATATATCTGCTTAACTCTATTAAAAGTATTATAATTTGAAGATTTTAGGGTACCCTTTTGTCATTAATATTTTCAAAACATTGAGTAGAAATACTAGGTGTTTCCCTGAAACGCACTCTTTGTGACGCTTTATACTGGTTAGCTTTTGTCATAGTAAAGCTATGTTTAAAAACAGCTGAGCCAGTTAAAAACTAGAGTGAAAAGTGTGAGCTGAAAACATTTTAGACAAACGTTGCAGCTGTGAAACACGGTGAATTGGCTCAGCTGACTTTCACAGTGCTGTCACTAGTCAGTAGGACCCTAAAGTGAAAATCCATTATGCAGGCCTAAGCGGCTCAAAATATGGAAACTATTGATCTGAATCTCTCCACTTCTAATTAAAGAAGGTCTGCTATTTGTAAAAAGTCAACCCAATTATCAGATGAGCACATGAGGCTGGGTGCTGTTTGTTGGTGCAAAGGTTTTAACACGTTAACAGCTTTATATTTTAATGTTTTTTTTTTAACTAAACTATTTTAATATGATTTAGTCTTTCTTTAAATAGTCACTTTGCTTGTTAAATGGCACAATAATGTGTTTGACCACTACGTTTCCTCAAATTTATGTTATTTTAAAAGTCTGATATCTTAGAGAAGCAGGTTATTTAACCAAGGCTCCATTCCTTAAGGAGAAGATGATTTCGGGTCCTATTGTGAAAAATAACTGGTTTCCCCATAAGGTCAGACAGATCTAATATATTATTGTAAACATCGCTGTGGATGAATTTTGGCCCAGTCTTTGCAGAATTGCTTTAATTTAGCCACATTAGAGGGTTTCCATGTATTAGCAACTTGCTTAGGTTTTTTCTTCAAGAGCAGAATGAATCTATTGATCCCTCATTGAAACAGCCCCTGACCCCACACTACCCGCACTATGTTTGACTGTAGGTACAGTGTTAGGAGTCAAAAAGGTATTATGCTAGATGTAACTGGGCCTAAACCTCTCAAAACTTCAGCTTTTGTCTCATCAGAATATTTTCCCGGTAGTATTTAGGATCATCAGGATTCTTTTTCACCTTTTTCTTGTAACTGTTAAAATGAAACTTTAACTTTAAGTGAGTCCTTCAGATCTTTAGATGTTGTTGGGGCTTCTTTCAAGACCTCTTGCAGGAGTCATTGGTGCTTTCTTTGAGTAATTTTAGTTGGTCTTTCACTTTTGGGAAAGTTCACCACTGTCCCATCTTTTCTCCATGTGTGGATATTCCCTTATTTTGGAGGTGCCTGGGTATTCAAACCCAGGCACCTCCAAAATAAGGGTCTCAGGCGTAAAAACCTTACTAAATCTGGAGCAAGTTAGATTAATTATGGGGGCAGCTGAAAAGACAAAAAAAAAGCTCATAATTTGGAGTCCCATAGACTTAGAAAAAGCTTAAATACTCTTTCTAGTAGTGATACATATTTTATTCTAATATGGAATATTGCAAATGACTCCTTTGGTGCAATGTTAGGTAGAATATTTCATCTTTAAGTTAATGCATCTAAGTGCTGCTTCTCAATACTATATTTTAACCATTGAATGGACTTTAACCACATCTGTATTCCTATTGGCTGATATGATGAAGCTTCCAGAGGATCGTCGGATGATTATATAGAAATTGGTCAGAAGTCTGTTGCTAAATCATAAGCGATATGGCTATCGCATTGTTCAGCAATACGATCATTATTGATATTCAAAACCTACTTCCAGGCTGCTTGAGAGAAAAGAGTGACTGTATTTCTCTGCTGATCAAGGTTTACTTTGTTAATTTGAGATCTTTTATCCTGCTTGAAATTGTCTGTCTGACTCTTTTGCATAATTTCATGATTCTACAGGTCTGACATTAAGGGGACCTTGTCACAATTTAAATCATGATTAAACATTTTTACAAAGAGTCAAGTTGGTTTTGGGAACATTTGTCATTAATGAATAAATTAAACATGTATATATTTTCTTTTATTAATTTAGTTTGTCTGGACATTGATGTTCATTTTGATTATTGTTATAAATTAAACAAAAAATGTAAAAACATAAGTAAAATGTGAAAATCATCTATTATCTATCCTGTTGCCCATTTCTGCTAAACATGTGACCTGCACCACATGGGGTCTGAGCCCCAAGAGCCCCCTGCATCAACCACCCTCAGTTTGTTGGTCTGTGTGTGTCTGTAGTTATGCTTATGTCTGTGCTTTATGTAAAGATGAGGCAAACAACACGGGAAGACCAGAACAAGTCAAGTGATTCTGTCCATAACAAAGCTTATACATAGCAACAAAAACGAGCCTGCAGGACCAGTACGATCTGTTTTAGCTAAATACAGAGCCGACCCAGTTCAGAGGAGAGACGGGGGTGACTGTAAAGCACAAGATGGTAATAAATAATTTAAGATCAAACCTCAAATTCTACACAAATTGTCAAAGATCTGTGAAATGAGTCTTTATAAGATTAATTTTTAGGTCATAAATGAGAAATGACAGCTCATTCGGTTCACATCCACTGTTGTGTGTGATAAATACTATAGTGTTCTTTGCTATATGTGTGCTGTACACATACTAAAAGACAAAGTGGGCAAACCGGTGGCCTGTTGTCCCTCTAACCACGGCTTTTACAAAGTGACCACATCACAGAACGAACTGGGAATGCCAACGGTGAAGCAGTACTGGGAGGAGACTGGGGGGAAAAATGGAATAAACCGCACACATTTTCGCCGACCTTATAAAAAGACGGACTCAGCTATTTATGTCCATAACCACAACAGTCACAAAATCAAAGCTGCACCCAAACCTATTTAGAGCAAATTATCTGCACCACCCATGGTTCAACACTAACTTTTCCTCTTTTTTTTCTTTTCTTTTTTTCATGGTTCTGGTCTCCTGTTCTGGATTTTTTTTTTCTTCTCCACTTGATGGAGATTATATTTGGATATCTAGTACCGCTGTCACATGGCAGTCACAAAGCACTCTGTAATTATAACCTAGCTATGTTTCTGCAAGGAAGACTAAAAATACTAAATACATTTTTTTGTGCTGGATTTGATGGGCTTTTTTGAGTGGATCTGTTGGTCTTTCTGTTGTCGTTTTGGGGGAAGAGGGGTCAGGTCAGGAGAAATTAGCATGTGTGACCCACAGTATCTGTGAGAACTTGTTTATGATCAGATGCATTTAGTATCATCTTATAAACCCTGTTTAAGATTTAAGACTTGAAGGTAAAGAAACATGTATATTTTCTCTAAGTTTCAACATAATTGGAAACTTTCTGATTAAGCTTCTGATCAGGCTTTTATTTTTTTTTCTAGTGTTTAAAAATATCACATTTAGCCAGTTTTAAAGTCCAAACAGAGCTTTTTTTGTCATCTGACAGATGAGTGATCTGCTGCTCATCTAGTCAGTTTTCCAATGTCTGTTTTGGCTTGCATAATGAAAATCTAGATGCCTAATGTTTTATCGGTGAAATCACAGGCAAAAGTCACAGCATTACTTACATTTAAGGTGGGTTTCTTAATTTCTCCTGACAGTTTATCAAAAACCTATCCAACAAAATAACAAATCAAACAAATTGCTTAATATTTCTTTAGTATAATACAGTCCCCAACACTATTGTTCTCCGCTGTCAACAGGAATACTTATCTGTCCCCATTCATTGCTAACAAAGCTGTGGTTTGCACACTTGGTGTGAGGAAGTGAGATGGTATATATTTATTTTGTAGTAAAGATAAATAAAGATATACAAAGATATCTAAATATAATAATTTTAATACTTTTTTTAGAAGAAAAAGAATAGATGATGTAATAAAATAAACAGCTTTTCGCATCTTCTCTGCACATTCTTTGCAACAAAACCATAAACTGTATTTGATTGTATTCAGCGCATCTGTGAACCCCAACTTTGCCAAAGATTGTGCTTTTACAAAATAGTCAAAAATTATTCATACCTTCTATGGTATATCTTTTTACTTTACTGACAGGTTTGTTTGTGTTTTTTAATGTTTGTTTTTTATTTTTTGCAAATGGAAGTAATATTGACTTTTTGGAGCCTCAAAGACTTTGAGCTCATTACCAGAGACTTTGTTGAAATTCCAGTGGGAATATGCAAAGGGCTTTCCACCAGTTATAAGACGGGTTCTGTGCTGTAATGCCAGTAAAGATTTCATTTTCCTTTCTTATATTAAAGATATTTTCTTTACATGGCATCTTTATTGTTATTGGATTATTTATTTTTTTGTTGATTCTTCTTTTACATTGTTCTATGATCTCATGAGATGCCCTTTTATATTTCCTATATAACTGGATGATATTGTGATGGAAACGTGGCTCTGTGCTCTATTAATTCTTTTCTCATCTTGATGGACTTGGACAAAAAGTGGTGTCTCAGATGGACAGTGATCCCAAACACGTAATGAAACTGGTTTATTGGATTAAACGCCACACTTACCATCAATCTGAGATTCCATTAAAAGTTTGTGGAAGTTGCTTTTAAAGCAAAGCCAGCCAGTTTAAATGAGCTTCACCAGTGCGGCCATTAAGACTAATGTAATATTCACAGTTTTAATATAGTATCTATACATTTGACCATATATGTGTATAGATTGAACTTGTTATGATTATAGGAAAATTCATTTCAGTTTTCCCAAATGTTCGGAATAAATAAATTATAAAAAAAAAACATAATAGTGAAGTTTAAAAGCAGTCAAAATTTATTATATGTCCTGTTGTATGATGTAAATCTTTAGATGTAGACAACTATTTAAATTAGCTTATTTGTTTTAGGTGCAAAAGTCTTTTTTTCTGAGCTTTTTGCACAAGTTTTACAACTTTTAGTGGTACAATTTAGGGGAGAACATTTTGGTGGCCTGTTAGAAATAGTCCTGCTCCTTCTTTCGTCTGCAGCAGAAATAGTCCGTGTGATGAAAACGTTATTGTCAGAGCACATGAGCAGCGCGGCTGTTATCTAATGGCTCATAATGCACCATTCATTCTCGGTTATTTAATCCTTGTTGGGCGTGTTGGTGTGCTGCTTTTAGGCGCCCAAAGTGAAAACGAAGAGACAGACGTCCTGACGGAAACCTACAGCGGAGCGAGAACGGCGCATCAGGTTTCCTGTGTGCTGCAGCCGCGCCATCTGAGCGCCTGTCTGACTGGTGACATACTGAAACTGCAGATGGGTTGGTTAGAGAATCAAAGATGGTGAGGAGATGACCCCGTTTGGGCCACATCTGGGTCAGCCTTACTGGAGAAGACACCAGAATCAGCTGAATGCAGTTTCATTTCCGAAATCATGTCTCTGACCTACCCGTATCTCCTTTAAGTTGATGGAAAAATTGTCTTTTCATCTGTTACTCTGAGGTTTTTGCCTTTTGCACTGTTCACTATTATTTTATTTTGACTTAAGGACATAGCTGTTTATCTCTAATGTCATTTAACATCATCCTAAGATTCCAAAATCTAAACTGACCTTTTTATTAAGTCGATCCGTCCATAAAAGGAAGGAAGTTCGTTATATATTGTTGATAAAATAATGGGAATATTTTCTTAATATATGGCGATTCTGCACTTTAAGCCTAAAACTGATTACCTTCAATAGATTAAGAATAACAGGTAAACTCTGTTCAGTGATTTTTATGTGTTTTTAGGTACATTTGGTTCTTTTATCTTTTCTTGACCTCTTCTTTCTAAAGGGCATAGAGACTCTAATTTAAATATATGTAAAGGTTGTTAGATTTAAACAGTGCCTTCATACCCTGTTTATATCGGAAGGTACAATTTCAAATTTAGGAGAACTTTGGATTTTTTCTGCTTTTACAAAAAAAAAAAAAAAAATCTAAAAAATGCAATAGGTCTGGTATTCAGCCCCCTTATGTCTCATACCCTAAAATAAATAAAATGTGTTGCCTGTTAATTGCTAAACCGAAAACACTTATGTGTAATTTAATCTGAGTATCAATCCAGCGGTTCTGTAAGGGTCTCAGATGTTTATTAGAAAACATTAGTTAACTTGTAGACCAAGGAACCCAGCAGTCAGGTCAGGGAGAAACTTGTAGAGAAGTTTAGAGCACGGTTAGGCTAGAAAACAGTATAGCAAGTTTTAAACATCTTAAAGAGCCTAGTTCTGTTCACCTTTTCTGAGATAAGTAAACCTATTGTGCCAAGACAAGACCCTCCACGTAAACCTAAACGGGCAAGGAGATCAATATGAGATCAACCCAGATGAATATGACTCCAGTCTTTTGTTGAGTTATAAGAATTTGCATTTTATAGTTTACTACAAGCCAGTCAGGACACTGCAAAAACCAGGATACAGTGCTTTGTGCAGATGAGACCAGAATTGATCTTTTCTTAGACTAATTACCAGTGGACATCTTGGTAAATGCACCTTTTCTACTGTGAAAAATGCTGGTGGCCGCGTCATGCTGTGGGGATGCTGTACTTCTGTTGGGACAGGGAAGCTGCAGGTAAACCTGTTAGGTCAGAGAAATGCCCCAGTCAAACCTCAGGCCTAAATCTGATAACAGAATCTGTAGTAGGATGTTAGTGTGTAGACTCCCTGGCCAAATCTTCATGACTGAAAACACATGCATTTTGCAGAAGACTGTTCTACAGATCATTTAACTAGGTAAAAAATGTATACCACACTAAAATAATTTTTATTTCTAATTTCTTAAGAGCTGAAACAATTTTTCGGATAAAATTTAAATTAGGACTGAAACAATTAATAAGATTTATCGGGATTAATCGATTATTTCAATGATTGCCAACTAATTCAGTAATTATTTAATTGTTAACAAGTGTAAAGACTGTAAAACAAGCCTTTGGCTAACAGTGCGACCCACTTAGAGAAGTAATTATATAAAAAAAAGAAAAATATGTAAACATTTTGCATTTAAGATAAAAAAAAAAAAACCTTTTCGTCTGTCAATATGCTCTATCCAGACCTCCTCTAGTTGAAAAGTTTTAGTTTCACCGGGTTTAATTTCGTAAAAAACCTTAGGCTATCTGATTATAAATCAATTAATAAAAATACATTCTTGACAGATTAATTGTTTTGCAAAGCAATAGTTAATTGCAGGCCTAAATTACTTTTATAATTTGTGAATTCTTTTCATTTCACTTTGATTGTGATCTACTTTGTGTCGGTCTATCACATTAAGCCCTGTACAATACAGGAAATAGTTTAGGCTGTAGTAAGTCAAAGTATAAAAAGTATAATGGGTATGAATCATTTTGCAAGAGGCTGTCTCTGTGTAAGGGTATCTTGGAGCCCCATGTTGGAAGTCTTTTCTCTGGGTGATCCAGGTCATCCAGAGGCCTGTGCGGCTGTGTGTTCCGGGCCGTGGTTGTCCCGAGCTCGCCCGCTGTGCTGCTCAGATGCCCAGCTGCTGCTGCTTCCTCCTCTGCTGCTGCACATGCTCTCTCTGTTGTTAAAGAGAAGGCAGCAGCAAGCTGTCTAACCTCCACAATAACCGCCTTATGCAATCACTCTGGCTAGAGACAGACCAAAATAGCCCAGACTGAGCATGTCTGCCCTCTAGTGGCTTGCAGCTGCAACAACAGCGGCCTCCCCAGGCCTCTGCAGGGAGTCAGAGAGGCTGCTCCCTTTGGAATAAGAATAGCAATCCTGGAAATGAGCTAAAATATATCTGCTTTTTTTTCTCTCTTTTATTTGTTTATGAAAAATTTGTGTTTGGAACTCATGTGTGACTTGTTTTTCTCTATTCATCAAGTTCTGTTTTGCAGAATGAATACAAAATTTATGTTTTTTCTGCTTTTTTTCAGTTTCCTGGACAGAATTGACTCTGTAAGACAAAGTGACTACACGCCAACAGACCAGGTCAGTTAACCTGCTGACCTGCTCAAATAACAGGCTCTTTTTTTTTCTGCACAACTGATCCTTCATTTTTGTCTCTGATTGCAGGATCTTCTACGCTGCAGAGTGTTAACTTCAGGGATTTTTGAGACGAGGTTTCAAGTAGACAAAGTCAACTTTCAGTAAGTCGTGCTGGGCGGGGGGGGGTTAGAAGAAGAGACTAATATATATTTGAAAGAGGCAAACATAATGAACAACCAAAAGCATCTTGAAGTTATCATAATTTTGTGGTTCCAGCTTATTTCTGCCACTTTTATAAGCCAAATATTTCTGTCCTGCTAAAAGGATGCATTGTTCTTCTTATTTCCACATCCGCGCTTACGTTCTCTGTTATGCAGCAGCTTTCCAGATCTTCGTCACCCAGTTTTAAAAACGGAGGCTCTCGAGGCGTTTTCCAGTAATCTGCTTCTTTTAGAAGTGTTTGACCCGGTCCCGTTTTGGCACTACCATAGAAGGATAATCACAGATCGGAATGCCCTCCTGGGCGTCAACACTATATTTACCTTATCCTTGTGATTTAAGGCCTGAAATGTCATAAGTTTGTTCCTTCCAACATCATTTTGTATGTTGAAAGGGATAAAAGGGAATACAAAAATGGACCCCGACCTGCCGGAAGCTGAGCGACTGTAATGTAATCCTGTATGATTATTATTTCTTTTTGAGCAGCATGATGGTTGTAAGACCAGCTGATAGCCTAAACACTGGATCCTGTCAGATAATGTCTACTTTACATGGCAAGATAATTGTTACAAAAACAAAATATACAACTCACCATTGTAGAAAGCAGAGACCTTAACTCATTAAAGCAACGCCTTTCCATGTTGCAATGTTTTTATTTGTTTTTTTATGCCAAAATTAGTCCACAAAGAATCAAAAATGTGGTTTAGGTAGTAAATGTATATATTTGTTGAACTCATTCAGGCTGTTCTTTGTAAAGCAAGGCTAGGAAATGACAGTATAAGAACAAATGTCCCATTGTATAAATCTTCCATCAGTTACCCATCCATCCTTTTATCCATCCTTTTCAACTTTCCATACAGCCATCATACTTTTTATTCCATCATTAAAATACATTTTATCTATTCTTCCATTTTTTGTCCATCACTCCTTTTTTTTAATATTCATTTTTGTCCATCCATCTTGTCATCCGCCCTCCAATGCATTTATCTGTGGGTTTGTCCGTCTGTCATTCATACCTCCATTTATTCATCCTTCCCTCCTTCCTCTAAAATATTTGCACTTAGTTCAACTTTAGCCTCAGGGTTTGTATATCATTTTAATTTTAAAGAGTTGTACTAATCCTCATATATTGTTTGTTGTTGTTTCTTTTTTAAAGTCAGTTATTGAATGTTTCAAAGGTGTTTTATCCCAGAGCCTGACCCATGTTTTGATTTGGTCCACAGCATGTTCGATGTTGGCGGTCAGAGAGATGAAAGGAGAAAATGGATTCAGTGCTTTAACGGTGAGACAGTCCCACCATCTGTTAAAATATTAATTCTACTTTACTGCAACATTTTTGCTGACTGTGAATCTCTGTCCTTCCAGACGTCACTGCTATCATCTTTGTGGTGGCCAGCAGCAGCTACAACATGGTAATAAGGGAAGACAATAACACCAACAGACTACGGGAAGCACTGGACCTCTTCCGCAGTATTTGGAACAACAGGTGAGACGGAAATCTGTGTCTCCTCTGCCTGATATCCCCGTTACTGTAATCCGTTACACACAGTTGTGGTTTTTTTGGTTTATAATAACATTACAGACATGTTTCACTTCTAAACAGCCACATTTTATAGATCTACCCACAGCAGTGATGGAAGTTCTTCCTCTACTTTTGTAATGACATCGCCAAATCTGTAGAAAAATATCTCTAACTTTAAAAGATACTATCAAAGTGAGCGCTGTGGCTGCCTAACAAATGTATATTGACTAAATGAAAACAGCTGTGAGATAAAGCAATATGAAATATAGTTGGCTTTGAGAAAGTATTGTCATGAGTTCCTTTATTTGTCATTTTAAACTCATCTGAATAATTCATGCAACCTTGAATAGCTGAAAACTATGAATCTTTGGGAAAAAAAGACAACTTCTCATTATTTTATAATTATATACTGTAGGAGACGTGATTTAATTTCTGAAGAACATCCATTTTATTTCTGTTTTGAGGTTTTAGAATTAAGAAAAACATCAAAGTTTTTGCAAAAACAGGATAGATGCATTTTTCTTTTATAGAATGTTTAGTAAAGCTTTTTTTTTTTTTTTTCTCTAACCTAATTAAAAGAAGAATCTGATTGATGAATTGATTGCTGGTATTTTTATTCTCCTTTTTCTGTGGAAATTCAGTGAGAAAAATAAAAGCTGCTGTTGTTTGTTTTTCAGGTGGTTACGTACTATATCGGTCATTTTATTCCTGAACAAGCAGGACATGCTGGCTGAGAAAGTATTAGCTGGAAAATCCAAAATTGAGGAATATTTTCCCGAATACGCCCGCTACACCATACCAAATGAAGGTCTGCGGCCCGCCACGCTCACTCATGATGCCAATAAACGTTTAGCCTCGCTTGTTTTTAAAAGGAACCTCTGTTGTTCTTTCAGCAACTCCTGAACCAGGCGAAGACCCGAGAGTGACGCGAGCCAAATTCTTCATCCGCGACGAGTTCCTTGTAAGTGCGACACCTGCATGTGAACATGCCAAATTTAACCCCCTAACGACCCCCAGGGTGCCTTATTCCCAGAGAAATTGCTTTTCTCTGATCTCTCTCTGTAAATAAATCTGTAATGTAGATGTTGACAGAGTTTCCATGGTTCCAGCTAATCACTGAGACCCAGATAGCATCATTATCTGTATTGTTTGTTTAGTTTTATTTTTTCTAAGAACCTTACTGGGAAGATTGGGCATTTATTTATGAAAGACTGTTTCTATTTTTGATTTTTGCAAAGCAGGGTTTCCATTTTGTCCCTTTGTGGTTTGTTCAATGCCTCAGTGATTTTCTTTCATATTAGAATAAGACGACTGCAGCTTAATGATGACTAACCCTGCTTTAAAAATGCTTGTTTGGTCAGTGCCTGACTCATATTAACCATGTTCCTGGTGACTATAGCTAAATTTAGACACACGCAGATCTAAAAAAAGAATATCAAGATTTGTTTTGGTCACAATTACAGGTGCTGGTCATAAAATTAGAATATCATGAAAAAGTAGATTGATTTCAGTAATTCCATTTAAAAAGTGAAACTTGTATATTATATTCATACATTACATACAAACTCATATATTTCAGATGTTTATTTTGTTTAATTTTGATGATTACAAATGACAACAAATGAAAATCTCAAATTCATCATATCAGAAAATTAGAATATTGTGAAAAGGTTCAAAATTGATGGCCCCTGGTGCCACACTCTAATCAGCTAATTAACTCAAACCACCTGCAAAAGCCTTTAAATGGTCTTTCAGTCTAGTTCTATAGGCTACACAATCATGGGGAAGACTGCTGACTTGACAGTTGTCCAAAAGACGACCATCGACACCTTGCACAAGGAGGGCAAGACACAAAAGGTCATCGCTAAAGAGGCTGGCTGTTCACAGAGCTCAGTGTCCAAGCACATTAATAGAGAGGCGAAGGGAAGGAAAAGATGTGGTCGAAAAAAGTGTACAAGCAAGAGAGATAACCGCACCCTGGAGAGGATTGTGAAACAAAACCCATTCAAAAATGTGGGGGAGATTCACAAAGAGTGGACTGCAGCTGGAGTGAGTGCTTCAAGAACCACCACACACAGACGTATGAAAGACATGGGTTTCTGCTGTCGCATTCCTTGTGTCAAGCCACTCTTGAACCACAGACAGCGTCAGAAGCGTCTTGCCTGGGCTAAAGAGAAACAGGACTGGACTGCTGGTGAGTGGTCCAAAGTCATGTTCTCTGATGAAAGTAAATTTTGCATTTCCTTTGGAAATCAAGGTCCCAGAGTCTGGAGGAAAAGAAGAGAGGCACTTCATCCACGTTGCTTGAAGTCCAGTGTAAAGTTTCCACAGTCAGTGATGGTTTGGGGTGCCATGTCATCTGCTGGTGTTGGTCCATTGTGTTTTCTGAGGTCCAGGGTCAACGCAGCCACATACCAGGAAGTTTTAGAGCACTTCATGCTTCCTGCAGCTGACCAACTTTTTGGAGATGCAGATTTCATTTTCCAACAGGACTTGGCACCTGCACACAGTGCCAAAGCTACCAGTACCTGGTTGAAGGACCATGGTATCCCTGTTCTTAATTGGCCAGCAAACTCTCCTGACCTTAACCCCATAGAAAATCTATGGGGTATTGTGAAGAAGAAGATGCAATACACCAGACCCAACAATTCAGAAGAGCTAAAAGCCACTATTAGAGCAACCTGGGCTATCATAACACCTGAGCAGTGCCACAGACTGATCGACTCCATGCCACGCCGCATTGCTGCAGTAATACAGGCCAAAGGAGGCCCAACTAAATACTGAGTGCTGTACATGCTCATACTTTTCATGTTCATACTTTTCAGTTGGCCAACATTTCTATAAATCCTTTGTTTTTATTGGTCTTCAGTAATATTCTAATTTTCTGATATGATGAATTTGAGATTTTCATTTGTTGTCATTTGTAATCATCAAAATTAAACAAAATAAACATCTGAAATATATGAGTTTGTATGTAATGTATGAATATAATATACAAGTTTCACTTTTTAAATGGAATTACTGAAATCAATCTACTTTTTCATGATATTCTAATTTTATGACCAGCACCTGTAAATTCAATCTTTGGAGAATCCGATTGTTAGAATGAAAGAAAAGTTTGGATTTTCATTGATTTAAAGGACTTTGCAAAATTTTCACTTTCCTCTCTGAAGATTTCCCATGTTTTGTTACAGTCCTATAGTTCTTCCTTAAATTCCTTATATTTTGGGATATCTTTCAACCAGAGTGAACTTTTTGCCCAATTGTTTTAGTCTATAAGGTCATTCTTAGATTTGAGGATACCTCTAATTAAAACCACAGGTTTTCTTAGAGTATTCATGTCTAAGCTTTGACTGCACCGTTCTTACACATAAATATATTCTGACTTTTCATTATCAACCACCCCTTCACTTTATAACCCCTCCGACACACACACGTCACACTATCCTTGTGGGGACCTTCCATTGACTTCCATTCATTTTCCACTAATTTCTATGGCCTAACCGGGACCCTTGCCCTATCCCTAACCCTTACTAACACATACCTAATCCTAAACTCAATTCAACCCTTAGTTCTAAACCTTATACCCACCCTAAGAACAGAACTTCTCCTCATGGGGATCAGTCGTTAGTCCCCACAAGTACCTATAAGTCCCCAAAATGTAGCATGACCCTTGGGAAGTTGTCCCCACCAGGTAACAAAGACATGGACACACACACACACACCCAAG
Organism: Cyprinodon tularosa; assembly: GCF_016077235.1. Lineage (NCBI taxonomy): Eukaryota > Metazoa > Chordata > Actinopteri > Cyprinodontiformes > Cyprinodontidae > Cyprinodon > Cyprinodon tularosa. The sequence continues at coordinate 1,607,170 of NW_024039013.1, forward strand.
TTTGTATTTTCATCCTTTTTGAGACTTTACATTGACTTACATTCATTTTAGTTACTGCATTTAAGCCTAACCCTAACCATTATCAGTATATTCCTAATCCTAGCATTAACCTATAGTTAATTCACACCCTAACCCTAAAAAATGTCAATCTTCCGCATTAGGACCAGGTGTTGGTCCCCATAAGGCCTGTTGGTCCTTAGAAGGTCAGCAAATATACCAAAAACGGCCCTAAATGGGTAACATATACAAGTATGCAAACATATTTTTCTGGCAAAATATGTTTTGAACCTCAGTAGCTGCTGCTGTAGGCATTTCTCTCTTGGTCTTTATAATGTTGAATGATAGATTTTTAGGATTTATTATCAAAGGGTTCATATTTTAGTCATACTCTGTTGTCTGTTAATTATATTACTAAATATAACAGTAAAAACTACTTTATAAATCTGAGGGTTTTTTATTCTGAAAATCCTTTTTCAGAATACTTTCAGAATAAAGACTTTTTCTTCTTGCCTCCATCCTCAGCGGATCAGCACTGCGAGCGGCGACGGCAGACACTACTGCTACCCGCACTTCACCTGCGCCGTGGACACGGAGAACATCCGGCGGGTCTTCAACGACTGCCGGGACATCATCCAGAGAATGCACCTGCGGCAGTACGAACTCTTGTGATGGACAGCAGAGACACGCCCCTCTCTCTCTGTTGGCCCCTCTGTGTTTCCTCTCTGCCATTCTGCATTCTTGATGAACTCTTTCTACCCCTCCTCCCAAAGCCCACAAACATCACCCCTCCTGTCGAGGAATATGAAGTACTACTGAAGTGTGTCAAATCCTCTTCCACGTTTCAACATTTTTTTTTGGCTTTTTCTAATTTAATTTCTTTCTTGATTTCTCCCCTTTAATCCGATGTTGTTGGAAGTTTGGGGAACAACGTTGTACCTTGCTGCTTCTTGAGTATTTTACTTTGGATCTTTCCTTTTTGAATGCCTTCATTTTTTTTGTCATTCCACTAAGCCTCGGGCTACCTCCTGATTTATTATTTTTTTATTTTTGCCCCGCTTACTGTATTTTTTTTCAAAACCATTTTTGGACCTTCTTTGGTGGGTGTGGAAACATAAAGAAAAGAAAAAAAAAAAAAAACACTGACAGGACCTCAGTGTAGAGGCAGGAATGAACCACCGCCATAACTTCAGCGCCTCCTCCTTCGGCCTCCTTCTTTGCTTCGCCCTGAAGACGAGAGGACGGAGAGGAGTCAATTCAAGTTCTTTTTGTTGTTGTTTATTTGATTTCTAAAGAGGAAAAACACACACAATGTAGCATCATAATATTTATTGCCCGCCCTGTCACAACTTTGGCTCGCCGAGCCGCAGGGCGGGACAAAGCAGCCGAGAGACATGTGGAGCGAGAGATGAGATAAATGGGGGGGAAACGGAGGCAGGAAATAAAGCGATAGCGACTGAGCTCTCTGCACCTTAGCCCTGCTGCCTCCACGGACTCAAACCGGCGTCCTTCTCTTGTTTTAGTTTTTTTGTTTTGTTTTTTTCCACCCTTTCTAGCTTAGAGATACTGAACGGGAGGAGGGCGGGAGGGGAAACAAAAATGTATTTGTTGTTTTTTTTTTGTTAACTTGTACACTGTGCAAGGTTGAATTATCCTGTACAGACTGTAAAATGTAATATTATTTTGTACAACTTAATTGAAAGAAAAACAAATCTACTTGTAGATCTTTGTGCCTTGATTATGGCTGTACCTGTAAATGAGCTCAGATGTAAGTATGTTTTCGACTGCGCTGTACAGCTTGATGTCAAAAACTCTATCGGCAGCGAAGAGACTGCAGGTAGGGGACTTTCTCTGTAGAGTTTAGTTTTTCTGGTTTATAAAAAGAAAGGAAATGCTGTTTAGTAAAAAAAAATGGGGGGAGGGGGAGAAAAAATAGGGACAAAAAAAATCCTGAAAACCTGTATACATTATGCAAATTAACCACTTACCTGCAGTGAAGACCAGATGTTGCAGCGCCATGCCTTTTTTTTTGTTTTGTTTTTCTTTTATGTTGTTTTAGTTTTCTTTTTTTTTTCTCCTTATATAAATATATAAATATATATATTTTTTGAATTTCACAGCTTTAAAGAAATATTGGAAAATCCATTGAAAGTGTCCAAATTGCGACCTGGTGTTGTTTTAATAGGAACCAACTTACTTTTCTGTTTCTTTTGTTTAATTTTTTTTAAAATCAAATTTCCTTTTTTTTTCAGATGAAGTGTGTGAGATCTGTTTTGATGTGCGTGCCTGTGCGCATGTGTACATAAGACAAACATAGACTCACAGACGCATCGTGTGCGTATGCGAGGGCGAGTGCGTGTCGTGCGTGTAAAATTTTATAAATGTATGTACATGTAAATTTATAGGTCTATATAAATATATATGTACAATTATACATGTTTAATTATGTGTGTGCCTAGGTGTACATACCTATGTATGTATACGGTAAATATGTATACATACACACATAGGAAAGCATGTTTAGGATGGAGATGAATAAATGAGAGCGTGCAATATTAGTAATTCTTTGGTCCTTTGGAGCCATACTTTAATGGCACAGGCACTATGAATGTGTGAGCAGCACCCAACAAGACGAGCTCTTTTCCTTGTACAAACAGCATCAGCCTTTTTTTCTTCTGATACAGTACACGTCTATCCCCGAAAGAGAGTGAACTGACTGGAGGTGCGAAAAAGCCTTGTTTGGGCCTTGGGAGGATGATTTAAATGACGTTTTTATTTTCTTTAAATAAAGAGGCACATTAGAGGACTTTGCTTTATTTCCATCCTGTTGTCCAGTTGTGTCCGTTTTTGTTTTATTTTATTTTTTCCTTGGCAAAGATTTGGCTGAGAGCAGACAGGTTCAGCCACTACAGGATTTCTATCGAAAACAAATTATGGTTATATTGTTTTCGTTTTTACGATGCAGTTTTGAGAAGCATTAGATTTATGTTTATATGTTTTGATCATGTCTGAAGAGCATTCTCATAGTATGATGCTGCCAATCCTGAACATTAAAATGTTCCTATGGTTAAAAGTCACTGCCCCTTCCCCCTACAAGCTGCTGGTCAGCTGGCTGAAAGAGGACTATTACTCTTGCTCATTACCTTTGATTACAAGAAAGACAAATATTGCTCTTTGAGAATGATTCTGGTAGTGAAACACATGGCTGGTGTGGAAACTACCAATCTCTCATATAAAGGCAACACTAATATAAAACTATTCTTGGTAAGCAATTAGCAGCAGATCTGTTACTCCTAAAGATACATTTTGGAATCCTAAGATACACAAAAATGGGAGAAAGTTAGTTTTTACACTTTAAAATGTTTAGTCTTTTAAAAACATCACTATGAAAAATAAGTATGATTCAAATTTAACAATCCCTGAAAGTATTGGGAAAAGATACTTTCCCTTTAAACAAATTAAGTGTTGAAAAAACTTTTGCATAATGAAACCTATTTATTTCACTTTACCACCATAACTAACAATAACCTGCCTGATTTGAATTGGTAAAAAGTGTCGCCATCTAGTGGACAAACATGAAATGAGTCTCTATAGTCCTAATATGAAACTTCACACAGGGAAGTGAGTCAGTTTCATAAATGTGAACTATCAAATTAAGGAGATTGCATCAGATTCTGGTGCAGTTCTCTACAAGCTAATTTAAAGAAATTAGATGACAATTAAATTTTTTTTAAATCCTTTTTTGCTTTAGTCATGCAGCCAAAATAGCTTGAATGGCTGTGAGAACAATGATCTACCTGCAACATATTCTGGGTCTGAATTGGTGATCAAAATGGAGCCTGGAGAACAAAAATAATTGCACTTCCAGAAATTCATGCTTCTTTTAAAAGTAAATCAGGGTAAAAGAAATGCAAAGCAAAATGTTTTCATTGTATGTAGGTTCAGCATCACTCTTTGGTCCATCTGCATCAAATCTTAAGCGTAAGGTTGTACGTAGCTGTCAGATTTTGGATATACTGGGAACCACAAGTGCTGAGACCTCAGGCCATAGATTGGATTCACCCTCCACTCATTCAGGTTTTCATGAAAGTATTAACTGAAACACAACCCACTATCAGTCTATTCTCTACTTCTCTGGACTCTAGCATATTGTCTGCAGGTAGGTACCAGAGATCCCACGAGATCCACAACTATTCTGGCATGTATTTCATCAAGGAAATGTTTTCCTAACCTGTTGAGCCCTGGAGACACTGGAAGGACAAGTGGGTGGAGATGATGGCTGGATAGAAGAATAGTTACTGTTTAAACATAGACATCTAAAAGAGCCAAATAACTTATTAAATATTAGGTCAATGTCTTACCTACTATATACACTCACCGGCCACTTTATTAGGTATACCTGTCCAACTGCTCGTTAACACTTAATTTCTAAGCAGCCAATCACATGGCGGCAACTCAGTGCATTTAGGTATGTAGACATGGTCAAGATAATCTCCTGCAGTTCAAACCGAGCATCAGTATGGGGAAGAAAGGTGATTTGAGTGACTTTGAACGTGGCATGATTGTTGGTGCCAGAAGGGTTGGTCTGAGTATTTCAGAAACTTCTGATCTACTGGGATTTTCACGCACAAACATCTCTAGGGTTTACAGAGAATGGTCTGAAAAAGAAAAAACATCCAGTGAGCGGCAGTTCTGTGGGCGGAAATGCCTTGTTGATGCCAGAGGTCAGAGGAGAATGGCCAGACTGGTTCGAGCTGATAGAAGGGCAACAGTGACTCAAATAACCACCCGTTACAACCAAGGTGGGCAGAAGAGCATCTCTGAACGCACAGTACGTCGAACTTTGAGGCAGATGGGCTACAGCAGCAGAAGACCACACCGGGTGCCACTCCTTTCAGCTAAGAACAGGAAACTGAGGCTACAATTTGCACAAGCTCATCGAAATTGGACAATAGAAGATTGGAAAAACGTTGCCGGGTCTGATGAGGCTCGATTTCTGCTGCGACATTCGGATGGTAGGGTCAGAATTTGGCGTCTACAATATGAAAGCATGGATCCATCCTGCCTTGTATCAACGGTTCAGGCTGGTGGTGGTGGTGTCATGGTGTGGGGAATATTTTCTTGGCACTCTTTGGGCCCCTTGGTACCAATTGAGCATCATTGCAACGCCACAGCCTACCTGAGTATTGTTGCTGACCATGTCCATCCATTTATGACCACAATGTACCCAACTTCTGATGGCTACTTTCAGCAGGATAATGCGCCATGTCATAAAGCTGGAATCATCTCAGACTGGTTTCTTGAACATGACAATGAGTTCACTGTACTCAAATGGCCTCCACAGTCACCAGATCTCAATCCAATAGAGCATCTTTGGGATGTGGTGGAACGGGAGATTAGCATCATGGATGTGCAGCCGACAAATCTGCGGCAACTGTGTGATGCCATCATGTCAATATGGACCAAACTCCCTGAGGAATGCTTCCAGCACCTTGTTGAATCTATGCCACGAAGAATTGAGGCAGTTCTGAAGGCGAAAGGGGGTCCAACCCGTTACTAGCATAAGGGGTACCTAATAAAGTAGCCGGTGAGTGTATATATATATATATAGTTGGAAGGGCCTTTTTTTTGGCTACTTCTGCCAAGGACAAGCTCTTAAAATCCAACAGAATCACAAAAGCAATCAAGCTGCTTCAGAATTGGATATCAGTTCAAGGAAAAGGAAATTTCCATCAAGGGATGTAGGTTTTCTACCATCGAAATAAAGTCAGACGGATCCTTGGGCCTTGAAATACACCCGGTTGTGTTCTTTACTGCATCATTTCATTCCAAAATGGAAAATTCCAGTTTGATAAACATGTACATCTATGGGGGGGTAAGCACCTAAGATGAAGTTATTTTAATACCAGAGTTGTTCTAATTTGTGGGATTTGTGTAAATTAAATGTAGCCAAAGCATTTGCATTGAAATAAACTTTGATCTTTTGAGTGCAACACATTGATAAAAATTGTTGGTAGCCCTTGTTTAATTGAAGATAAAACCTCTGTGGTCACAGAAATAATACCTGTGAACATAGAGCTGATGTACCTTGGCAAAAAGTTCAATCTTTGTCTCATCTGTCCATGGGACATTCCCCCAGAAGCCTTGTTGCTTGTCAACATGTAGTTTGGCAAATTCCAGTCTGGATTTTTAATGACATGTTTTCAGCAATGGTGTCTTATTTGGCCATCTAACATTAATCCACATTAACATTAAGTCCACTCTGGCTCAAACAATGACGGAAGGTACAATCTGACTCGCAATAGTCCTATGGATCCTACATTTCTGAATGATATGTGCAGCTGTAGTCACTGGAACATCGAGCTGCTTGGAGATGCACTTATAGACTTTGGCTTTAACATGTTTGTCTCTAATTTATTTAAATCTCCTGGACAACTCTTTCCTTCACTTCCTCTGGTTCGTGTTGAGTGTGGTACACACCATGTCACCAAACAGCCCGGTGAACTGTAGCCCTATATATAGGTCCCCTGGCTCTTTAATAGATTGTAGAAAGCTGCGAAGCTAATTACTGGACACACCTTGATTTAACAGGAACCTTTGGTCACATTATTTTCAGATACCATATTTTTTTCCCAGGCCTTTTCAGCCAAGCATGAACAAGTGACAAGCTATTTCTGTCTATTGGGGTTTTTTATTGTATTTAACCAGGTGTACCAACAAATGTGTCCACACATAGAATTAGTAATGGTTAGAAATCCATAAGGTTTAAGGATTTTTTTTAGGGGTTGTATTGTTTTTTACACATCTTTACCAATATGCTAATATTTGGAGGGCCCTGCAAACAAAGTATTGCTGTGGAAATCATTTAAGTTACAGTAAATTAAAAACAAAAATAACTTGATTTATAAAAATGTAAAATATAATTATAATGGCTGATAATTTGCCTAATTTCTAATAAATGTCACCTTTCTATGGTGGATTTGTATTTGACTGGCACTTTAATGCAAAAGAATTTTGACAGGTTATGTGTTATGTGTTATGTTATGTGTATCTGTATAATTTTAAAGGGACCCCAGGAAGAGTAGCTGTCAAATTACTGACAGCTAATGGGGATCCAAATAAATAAACAATAAACAATAAACAGGTATTAAAAGGGACTTAACTGTTGAAACAGCTGGAGACATTTCATTAAGCAATCAGAAACCCTTCATGTTTTAACATTGCTGTCTTGTTTTTTTTTTGTTTTTTTTTGCAGTACAAATTAAGAGGAATTAACTAAAAGAGGCCCCTTGAGTCTCTTAGTCTTAGCTAAAATCAGTGAAATCGATTAATCCCATTTTTTTATATATTGCAGGAGCTGCAATGTATGCAGGATAGAAGAAGTTAATCAGTACTAATATAAAATTAGGTGAAAAGGTGTTAAACAAACCGGCGTCCTGGACACCAAACAACTGAAATACACAATTTTATATTAGTATGCAGAATTTTCCAAGTCCATGAGCCTTTTAATATGTTGCAGGCATCAACAAGTTGTTTTTTTTTATTAAGAAATGAAGTGATTCAGAACAATTTTGTCTTGGAAATGTTCAAAAGATGGTCATTGACTCCATCTACATGGATTTAGCTACAAACAGGTCACTTTAGATATAGATGGTTGATTAGCGTGCTGCATTGCAGCATATTCCCAAAAAGTTAAGTGGAAGGAAAAAATGGGATTGAAGCAGGTGCACAGAAGGCACCTAAACCTTTGTGTTTAGGGGACATTTACAAGGTGTTGATTGTTTCTCTTGTTGGAGCTTCAGCAGTGACAAGATTTACAGGGATTTGCTTCAGAATTCTCCAAGGCTGTTTCCTACCATTTTTCCTTCCACTTAACTTTCAACTTTATGTTGGACAACTATGAAGACAGAAGTCTTCCCCATGCTCATGAAGACCACAGCATATTAAAAAGCCTATTCTTCTTAGTCTCATGTTATGTCATAAATTCAGTTTTCTTAGCTGTATCCCATAATAAACAGACTTAAAAGAAACAAACATCTCATTCAGTGTTAAATTAACTTGAAAGATAAAAAATATGTTGTTTTCTTGTGAGACTATCAGCCAAACAGCTTGTAAAATGTGAGGATTTGCAGCTTTGCTTTACCCGATTTTGGGTCGATTCTTAACTATTTATAAAGGGATATTTAATTTCTAATTATTTATTCAACTCTTTCCACATTTAGGGGTCCTGTTGTCTTACATAGTAAGGCAGTTTATTAAAAAAAGCTGGATTCCCTAATAAGTAGAAATCGCTGCAGCTAGTTACCCAACACAAAGGTAGATCATAATGCTGCAGGTTTTATTGGGTTAAAATGAACCAATAATAGAAAAATAGAAAACCAATTTATTGTGTATTAAAGGACCTCAGAAATGAAAAAATAAAACCCTGCGGGAAAAAATCTGAATAAAAAGGTTATTGTAGATGGTTTGGGTGAACCATTTCCAACTAATTCATTGGTTGTTTATTTTAGGTTGATTTGTATCAGAAAGAACTATATTTTGTTCAGTTGCTTGTTGAACATTTTTTTTCACCAGAAAACTCTTTATTAAGAACATCTCATTGTAAACGGTCAACAATTTGGCACAAAGAGTCGTGAATTAAATAATATAACTTGGTATAGATTTGAAAAACAATGAGCAGCTGAGACAGATGGACATCGAGGAAAGATAAAAAAAAAAAACAAAGTTTAAGAAATGACTTGTTTCACAGAAAGCACCTTTAACTCACCACCAAAATATTTACACCTCTCCTTTAACCCCAACAACCCAATGCAGAGGGAGCAGCTTTTACCAAGACATCCTGTCCATAAATATCTCAATTTCAAATAACATCATCATCACCTTCATCATCAATGCCAGCACTGATTTACACATTTTAAATATATTTACAGCTTTGTGTTCACTGCAACAATCCAACTGAGGATGTGTGGACAGATCCACAGCCCAGTCAGAGATCAGCTCCACTAACAGACAAGTTGCACTCTGGGTGACGTGGTTTACAGAGACTTGTGCTTCCCCAGCAGGCAGAGGCTAAGCTGCAGCAGCCCCTTCATCCACAGGCAGTGAGCCAGGATGAGCAGCAGCAGGCAGGCGCCGGCCGAGCAGTAGACCCCGATCACCGTGCTCTCCTCCGGCAGGAAACATTTGGAGAGGGAATAACCGCTTGAGGACACCGACGCCTGTGGAAAGGAGGAGAGATGTAAGAGATGGGGCGGTCATCATGTGAACAGCCTGGATGCGGTTCACAGTAACGACTAGAGGACATCCGGGAGCAAATAAATGTGGAATTTTTATGTAGCCAACAGTTGAGAAAGCCAATTAAGCTGAGTAAATTATAAGATTTATGTCCTACATACATGTTACAGAATGAAACAGAAATGCAACAAATAAATAAAAGTCACAAGCAAAATTCAGAAAAAAAGCATAAACAACGTTTTACAAAATCAGATTGAATAAAAATCTAGTCCAAAAATCTTAATTTAAAAATACAGATACACACACAAACAAAAACATTAGAATCTTATAATAAAAGAAAAAAGAAATTCCTAAATACTTACAGTAGCCTGAGAGAAAATTAAATACCAAAAGAACAAAAAAATTATAATTATTTAAGACATTTGTAACGCCACTCCTCATGTTGATGTTTTTCTAAAAACCTAACCTCTAAACCATATATCTGTGTTGTTGGACTTTTAAGCTTCTTTCAGTTGTAAGCTGAGCCGATCACATACTGTAGGTTTTTCATGTTTGTTTTCACAGCATAGCTGCTTGTTTATCAGTCTCTACCTGCTCTTCTTATAAAAGCATACATTTCTATTTTTATTCTGTATTTAGATAATTTTTTGAGTAAAAATGTGATAAAAAAGGTTTGCATAGATTTTATTTTTTGCAAGTATTTCTACAGCAATCAGTCTGTAAATATAGAGCCTGGAAAAACCATGGATGGATGGATGGATGAATGGATGGATGCATGAACAAATGTATAGATCACAAACAGCATTCACACCGTAAAACATGGTGGTGGCAGCATCATGCTGTGAGGAAGCTTTTCTTCTGCGGGGACAGGAAAGCTGGGCAGAGCTGATGGGAAGATGGATGGAACTAAATACAGGACATTCCTGGAAGAAACTTGGATAGAGGCTGGAAAAGACTGGGGCGAAGGGCTCACCGTCCAGCAGCACGACGACCCTAAACATACAGCCACAGGTACAATGGAATGGTTCAGATCAAGCACATTTCATGAGTTAGAATGGCCCAGTCAAAGTTCACATCTAAATCCAGTTAAGCATCCATGGCAAAACTTAAAAATTAATGTCTGCTGATGCTCTCCATCCAATCTGACTGTGCTAGAGGTGTTTCACACAGGAGTGGTCGGCAATTTACTCTCTAGATGTTGGAAGGTAGTAGATGCCACAGCAGGAGTTGCCTCTACAAAGTATTGATTGAAGCAGACAGGCTGGATACAAATGCATGCAGTAAATGTCAGATTTCTACTTGTTGAACATTTCACATCCATGTAGCATTTCCTTTCACTTCTAGCAATATCCCTTCAGTGGTTGGTGAAAAAAATCTGCCATAGAAGAATGAAGCAGTAGACATTGGATTTTTTTTCTTCTTTTAATACAGTTTTACAAAAGTTTAGTACGCAATGCCATATTTAGACTTAGAAGCTGTTAAGTTAGGAAAAAAAATACGTATGATGTGAGTAATCCTGCAGAGGCTTTCTGTTCTCCCACTCACCAGGATGAAGCTGGGGTTATTCCTGTTCCTCCAGCTGAAAGACGGCACGCTGATTTCTGGGTACTTGTTGTCATGGAGAACCTCACATCCGCTGTGGGTGTGTCCGCTCAGGATGAGCCGGGGCTTAAACCACTGCAGAAGCTAAAGAAGAAAGGGAGAAGAAAAAAAGGCCAAAACCCCTTGAGAAGCTGCTTCCTGCTCTCCTTACTCCTCACTTTCATCATGCTCTGCGTCTGCTCCTCAACTCTAATACTGCTGAACTGCATTTATCTGGATGAAAGGGAGACTCACCCGCTGAGAAGCCTCTTTGGACAGCACGTCATACTTCTCTCTGAACAGCAGGTGTCGCTCCTCCGGCGGTGCTGCATCCTCCCCAGTGCAGCTGGCGTCACTCACTCTGTACAGAGGGTAATGCTGGAGGACCAAAACAGCAAGCAGATGTTAAACATCTGTATGTTAAATGTCGGAACAAGAGAGAAGACACCTGGCCCTTCTATCTCATAACCCTAACCGATTCTGCAGAAATCCACCACTCAGGTAGGAGAATCTAAAGATGGGGAAACCTGTAGCACCGATAGTGCGCTCAATAGAGCTGGTCTTCATGGATGAAAAGCTACGTGGAGGATTCAACAAACAGGTGGAAGAAGACCAAAGTTTACATTTTATGCAAAGAAGAAACGTGACAATCCCTTTGAGAAACCTTCTCAGGGAAGATACATGGTGGTGACAGCGTCATGCTGTGGGAATGCTTTTCTCCAGCAGAAACAGAGAAGCTGGTTAGAGCTGATGAGAAGATGGATAGAGCTCAGTGCAGGACAACGGTTGAAAAAAACAACTGCTAGAGCAGCGGTTCCCAACCCGGGTCCTCAGGGACCCCTGCAGTGCATGTTTTAGATATGTCTGTTCCAGCACACCTGATTCAGATTAGAGCTTCTCCTCTACAATCAAGTGCTGCAGAAACCTGTTAATCATCCGGTTTTTTTTGTTTGTTTGACATGAGGTCCCTGAGGAACGGGGTTGAGAACAACTACAGTATGCTAGAGGCTGCACAGTGCAACAGCCTGAAGGTTGAGAGCAAGGCATCTGGGTATGTTAGAAAGGTCCAGCTAAAGTCCAGAAATTCAATTGGGAATATGTGACAATTATGTTCACAGATGCCCTCTAAATAATCTCGCAGCATTTGATTGATAAGAGGAAGTGGACACAAAGTTCCTCTCCAGCTTTGAAAGCGTTGCAGCCTGATTTGTAGACATCTCTGAAACATGATTGGACCATTCATATCTGGCTCCTCCAATCGCAGACGAGACCTTGTCTATTTAAACTTAGCTCACCTGTTACAGAGCGGCTAGGATTTAGTTTTAGCAGCTGGCCTCTGGGTGTCCAGTAAAATGTTTGATTTCACTAACATAAATGAGATTATTTCAAACAATTGAATAACATTACACATTTAAAAAATACAAATATGTTTAATTAATGAAATATATATTAAATCCACTCTTTCTATCTAAAAAGGATACTGTCAGGTTTAGGCTTCTGACCAAGAGTGGTAAAAATGTTTTAATTGGACATACATTATTATACAAGTACTTTAATTTCATTTCTTCTTGCCTTGTTCGTTTTCATCAGTCTGTGGTGTTATTTTTTTAAGGCGTAACGTTTGTTCAGTTGTTTTTATTAGGCCTAGTTCTCCCTTTTTGTTCTGTTTATGCTAAATCCTGAACTGAAAAAACATCCATCCATCCATCCATCTTCTAACACGCTTATCCCTAAGTGGGGTTGCGAGGGGTGCTGTCTCCGGGCGAGATGCAGGGTACACCCTGGACAGGTCGCCAGTCCATCACTGGGCGACACAGAGACAAACAACCACTCAGATCTAAGGAGAATTTAGAGAAGCCAATTGACCTAACAGGCGTGTTTTTGGACTGTGGGAGGAAGCCGGAGTACCCGGAGAGAACCCAGCCATGCTCAGAGAGAACATGCAAACTCGATGCAGAAAGACCCCAGGCCAGGAATCGAACCCAGAACCTTCTTGCTGCAAAGCAGCAGTGCTACCCACTGCGCAGCCCCAAACAAAAACAAAAAATAATCTTTGTTCCTAAACCTGCTGAAATGTTTAATTTAATACTACAGGAAAGTTAGCAAGTTCTTCTACAAAGCTTCTGAGTAAAAATGCCTAACTTGCCTAACCTCTATATAATATATTATACAAGTAATTAAAAATCCTGAAACTTAATTCTTACTAGTATAATTCTTTTTACTTTCTTAAATTAAATAGGCACTTCCTATTGCCTGTTGTCATGGTGACTCATCAAATCGGTGCTCAACTGAAAATTGCTTTTCAAACTTTTTGCGCACGTTTAACTCTGAGTGGACTTAGTTAAAATTTATTAAATTGATTGATAGCAGCTGTTGTGAAACCAAACACTCAGATTTCCCGACTTTTGGCTAGATCAATTCAGAGTTGCAGATATGAATCTGCCTTGACCGACCCCCGGTATAGAAAAATAATTCCCTCAGCATAATGCTGCCACCACCATGTTTCACCATATTAATCATTTCTCCACAATCTGGACCTATAAAATGTTAACTTTTGCTCTCATGTAATCAGATTATCTTCTAAATGTCTGCCGTACCCTCTGAGAGGCCTGTGGCAAACTTTAAACAGGATGCTTAAACATCTTGTATTAAAAACAGGTGTTCTACCAGCCACTCTACAATAAATAGATTCATGCATCTATGGTCTCCTCTGCTTTAGCCACACAATATTCACATAAATTACAATGAAATGCAAGAAAGAAAAATATTTCATAAGCTTCTTTTATTTTACCAGATATATTTATAATTTAAATCTCCTCGCTGTGAATGAATAAAATCAAAACTCAGCATGCGGCAGGTTTAGAGAATAGCCCAGCTTACCTGCAGCATGATGGGGGCGGTGGGGGGATACGTCTGTGAGCCCTCACATTTCTCTGTCTCTTTGCTGTCAGACTGCGACTTCTGCACAAGATAGACATTCAGAAGTTGGTTTGTACTCAACAGGTCTGATCTTCACAGACTCTAAATAACAGGCACTAAATTGCACATGTAATTTTTTTTATACTCCATGCAATAAGTGGAAGTGTTTTGGGGATCTGCAAAGATTGCTGCACAAATGTTAAGACGTGCAAACTGGTTTGGTTGCATCAAGTAAAATGAGCAGATTGGGTGTTCTACTGGCAGTTTGAGAGTGGCTGTAAAAGAAAGATGAGGTTCACAGCCTAGAGGTAGTACTGATAATTATAAAGAAAGTACCATATTGGCCCGAAAATAAGACAAGTTTTTTTTTTTTTGCGTTAAAAACGATGTGAAAATGTGGGGTCATCTTATAATTGGGGACTAACCAATTATACAGGCTGACAGTTGTCAAACACAGCAGCAGAGGGCACCATTTTTTTGTAAAGCCAGTGACCTCATGGTGATGAAAAACTGTGGCTGGGGTCGTCTTTCTATCACAACAGAGAAGAAGTGACAAGAATGCTACAAATGGAGAGTCGCTGCCGACAACGGAGTGGATCAAAAGTCAGACAATGTTGACATTTGAGGCAGACTTTTGACGCCAATTTTAAAATTAAGGTGGTCAACGCAGTGGAGGCATCAAAAAGCTGTCAGGCAGCAAAGAGATACGGAATTACAGAGTGCAATTTCACAATATGGCACGTTCAAAAAGGTTGGAAAAATGCAAACAGCAAAAGAAAAGCTTATCAAAAACTATCAGAGTTGCAGGGTGAGAGTAGGAGTGACAGCGTGTGCAGCGAGGCAGAGGACTTCTGAGAGTAAAAGCCTCCTGCAGGTTTTTGAGACATTCTGTGAGCATAGTTCCAATTTCATTCGAGTCGCAGTGTTTCTCAATAAAAAAAATAGTTTCTTTAAACAAAATAAATGTTCCTTATCAGTCTTTTTTTTCTTTGGTCTTTTTTTTTTGTTCCTAAAAACTGGTCCTGGAAAGTGGTCATCTTATAATCAGGGTATATCCTATATTCGGGTCAGTACGCTAATAATAATAATTATAGTGCAGCTTGTATCTCTTTAAACAAAGAGCTCTATACAAAAGTAAAAGAAAAAAAAATAGCGTACTGTCTGCTGAAATGGAAACAAAAATCACTTTGCTCCTTCCTTAAAGATCTGCTCTGAACCTACAAACACGTTTGCATCTGTTTTAAGACGTGGGAACCTTCTGAAGATCATGCCCTTAGTGTTCGTCATCACTTTTACCTCTAATTGTTCCAACCCTGTAAAATGATGCCATTTACTGTAAAAACTGTAGGAAAAGAACAAAACACCCCGTCTGCTTCATGGACTGAAAGTACTGCAGGATTATTATCTTCTATTCACACTTCTTGAGTGCCAGCAGCAAAGAGTGAGCAGATTGCTGATGCTGTGAGATATGTGGCTCTCAGGAATTTGCTCTCACCTGAAGCGAGCAGTTGAGGTCCTTGGAGAGTTTGATCAGGTCTTTTTCCACTGACTGGCAGATGGGACAGCCGTCACCGTGCAGGGCCACGCTGTTCACCAGCAGGAAGCTGCAGACAGGCGGCAACACAGCAGCACAAAGGTTTTATTCTGCATTGATCTGCAGTTTAGGTTTTTTAGGCTTTAGAGGAAACTGTTTTCTTAAATAGATTTTAAAAGTCTAGGTTCCTAAAAATGATGGACGGATTGTTTTAATAAAGCAAGATTCAGACCGTTGGATATTTAAAAATGTTTGAATGCAGAAATACTTTTTTCTTATACATTTTTAACCAGACCTGGAAAACCCTTCAATGAAAAAGCTGCAGACGAACAGAACAGTGGATGATAATGATCCTCTGAATAGATGCCACAATAAATGACCCCTTTTCACACTGACACATCATTTGCACGCTGCTCTGGTGCATTTCTGTGAACATATTGATCAAATCTGCAGCAGCAACAGCTCCACCTAAAACATTATAACTCAATCCTTAGCAACTTTTTAATGCAAGTAATTTTGATCTATTCATTTCAATATGAAAAGCTTAAAGGAAATCGTTTTTAACCTATTGGTTAAAAGCTAAAAACAAACTAGAAATTGCACCATAAGAGTTGCATATAGTAACCTTAACCCTACAGAGGTGTGTCTATTCCTCAAGGCATGTGATACAGTCTGCAGGGAACGGGACAATGCTGGGAAAACTCAGCAAGGTCTGCATCTTTGAAAGGAATCACGCTGCAAAATGCACCTATGCAGCAAAACCACAGGGGCACCTCTGCAGCACAGGCGATACATGAACCGGGCAGAGATTCCAAGCTAAAAAACACACAGAGGGCAGAGGACAACTATTTCTTTTCTCTTTAAAGCAACAACTAGGTAAAGATTTGGTCCTTCTTCACCATCTGATCTGTTCACCCTTTATAGGTGAGTCAGGATTTACCCGTGGAAAGAAGCAGGTGCTGATAACAGCCCAGGATGAGGCTGGTACTGATGAGGGTGACAGCTTTAACATTTCCATCTGTCTGGTTATCGTCTCTAAATGCTTCACTTTTTAAAACTGTGGTAATATTTTTGAAGGAACTGCCACTTAATGCTGAAATCTTTTGTTTTCATCATGCACCGTGTCTCAACCTGGAAAATGAAATTTTTTTTCAACTTCCTACAGGTACATGATCAACCTCAGCACAGGAAAATCCTTTATCTAAGGCCAGCTCTGTCCAAGCATGTCCCCTCAACCAACCGCAGGTGATGAAAGACAGAGGGACTCATGCTAATCAGCATCCCTATTGGACAATGCACTTCTGAACCCAGTGCACTACTTTTGTTTTAAATTTCACTTGCAAACCATGAGACTCCCACCAACGTGTTTCCAGTTCTGAGTTAGATTTTTGTCCTGTGCCTTACACATCTGGAATTATAATCAAGATATTAGTTAGTTACTTTGAACTAGTCAAAATTAAATATCCCCCTAGTGCTGTCACTGAGCTTTTCTTACAGTTGCCTGCAGACTTTTGCATGGCTGCAATGGTGCTGGCTCTTCTTGACAAAGTTGTTTCAAAATGCCCCAATATAGAAAAGAACTCAGCAGTATGGGATGTGCGGAGAATAACAACTTTCTGAACTCTAAGGACCCATTTCAGTTTAATTATAAGTTTTTTCATATATTTAAATTTTTTATGTTGAAATTTTGAATTTTTCTTCAAAAACTTCTCCTCTCCGCTCCTCTCATCCCTTCACCAGTGTTGCCAACTTCCCAGCAAGAAAGGCCGCTATTGGCTGTCCTAACCTAGATAACTGTCGTCCAATCAATGGTAAATAGCTTCACTTCGATGGACCTGTTAGCATAGTTTTAACTCATTCATTACCAGCATGTAGTCTAGTTTACTTTAAATTATCCAACAGAAGCAAAACTGATTTTCTTATAAACAGTCTATTTTATAAAATAAATACTCTAAATGAATATTTGAAAGGTGAGTAAAATTATTATATTTTATACAGGCTTATTTCATTATCAGGTTGATTGTTATGTATTTGAATTTGTTAGTAGTTTTTTTTAGATTTTGGAAATTATTTCAGCTGTTTCAATTTAATTAATTGAACTTGAATAAAAAACACTTGACTTGAAAAGATTCAGATATTCATTCGCAGTGTTTTATGAGGTTTTCTTTCTAAATCTTAATAGATTAATTGCCAAAAGACTCTACAAAGTAAAATCAAAGAAGTGTCCTACCATGACTATGAAGCTGATTACAGTGGGAAATGAGTCCCTATCTATGTAGGAGCAGTGATAGCCATGCCAGTCCAGGGACTGACTGCAGCTCTATTGTGAGGTGCCTTGGTCAAGTTAAATGGCCGGTGTACCTGACATGTAACAACCATACCATGCATAGTGCTTTAGGTTAATGGAATACATTAATTAGGCTATGTATACTTCCAAACTTTTTTTTACAACTCGACTACCGATTGAAACATATTTGACTGCAGTAGTACTTTGTTTTCAATTTTCAAAATAGAATAAAACTCTAAAAATCCATTGCACAGAGAGCCTTATCAATTGCTTATCGACAGGTTAGTCATAAAAAAAAGGTTGATTCAAGAGCTAAAAGTGGCTTCCAGCCTGCTGAGTCACATGTTTGTCCTGCAGCTTTTCATGTGTGTTTCTACTTCCTGCCACTCACTTGACTCCCTTTTTGGTAACAATCCTGGTGGAGGAGGCGTTGAAGACCTTTTCAAAGCGCTGCAGCTTGAACCAGTCCATCCTGCAGGGGAGACACAACAAGACAACAGATAAACTGAGTGTTAGAAACCTGCTGCTAAAGCCTGTCACGTCAGCCTTTCATGGGCTGTTACATAAGAGCCGTGGCGCTTCGCTCCCTGCTGCACGTATTGGAATCAAAGCGTCTAAGAGCAGCCGCATGCCGACATAATCCCACATCTAGGAAGCACATGCGTCAAAAATTCATCTGCGAGATTATTTTCTGCATAAGTTGGCACTTCCCTTCTTGTAAAACATTAACAGCAAGGAGAGGAAAGCATAAAAAACAACCATACTGCTTTAAAATGATCAAAACCACATGAATATGAACTAGAACTGCTCCGATAGCTGGATTCTGACATATACCACTAAATAAAGTAAATATTTGTTTTATATTATATTTATTTGGCAAATTTATTTAAAAAATGGCAACAGATAAACAGCAAAATACTGACTGTTGTTTCTAGAGCTTTTTAATTAAGGTTTAGCCAAATGTAGGCGACACCAGAGAACTATATATGCTAACATGTCAGATTATGATACTGCAGATTAAATAAAGATATCAATTTAAGTCAAATAAAGGTTAAATAAAGATTTTAATTCTAATCAAATAAAGATTTAAGTTATATGCAGCACACAAACATTTGATCGCAAATTAACCAAACAGACGTCAGAACTGGACGATTTTTCCACAATCAGCACCAAAACTAAGATTTCCCACCGCATATCTGGTCACTGAAAGCATCAAATAGAAAATATTTTCTCTTGCGCAATTTGAGCTTAATAAAAACAAAGAATGTGCTTTGATTTACAGTTAATGAGGATTACATTAAATTTCCTTTAGACTTTTTAACATTTCTTCCTTTGATTTCATTGCACTTGATTTTCGTTTTTCTGGTAAAATACATTTTCAAGCACAGAATTTAATAAAAAAAATAACTAAAAATAAAAAACTTTCTAATTCTATTTGGCAAAAGTTTCTCTCAACACTTATATAATAGATCCTGTATATTTTTACCACCCCCCGCCCACTAATACCTGGCATGGCTGCCAAAAGAAACCGCAGCTCATGTCTTCATAGACAGATGCTGACGTTTTTCAGCTAAGCTGCAGCTCCTTATTGGTCTCTGCAGTCATAGTGAAGGCAGGATCAGAGCCTTCTAGCAACTGTGCTGCCCCACCAGTTCAGTTAAGCGTTCAGCAACACAGAGCACCCAATAAAAGTCAATATTTTTTAGGAGTAGAAAGATTTTCTTTAAAGAAAGCAGGAAAATAATATCACATGAATTTTATTGCCTCTATTAAAAACACTTTCGGCAACAGAAAACCAACACCGGCCATCACCCTGCATTTTCCCTCCCCATCATGACGCATAGCGGTGGTAACATCATGGTGTGGGGAAGCACTTCTGTTAGCAGGGACAAGGAAGTTGGTGAGAGGTGATGGGAGAATTAAAGGTATAGAAGAGGATGTTCTTTTTGTGGGTGGATCATCAAAATAAGTGGTCCTCCTAACTGTCAATCATTCTGGTGATATGTTTACATGTTTGTCCCCATTTTCACTTATCGGTGGTGAGTGTGACATAGTGGAAAAATGGCAAATCTTCTTTTGGAAAATAAGCTTGTATGAGTGATGCTAACAGCAACTTTTAAACAGAGCGTGCATGAGGAGAAATGGGCTCTGCATACTCTCTCACATGTTTAATAAGCATTCCCTCTTGGGAGCAGGTACAGGCTGCGATAAAAAAAAAAAAAAAAAAAGGGACGTTTTTTTTTTTTTTTCAAAAATCTGCAAAAATCCTTCACTATTGTCATGATTGGACCCCCGTAGCTAATGTGATTACACACTTCATTCATCTGCCATTCCCTCCCCGCTCTCTAATTATCATCCATCGTATTCACCTGGTGCCCCTGCTATATAGATGGCTCAGCCCAGCTACTGGGGCCAGATAATTATTCTTTGTTTATTTGTGTTATGTATTCGTGTCAGCTGTTCATGTCTGTTCCTGGTTCATGTACTGACTCTTGGAGGCCAGTGGATTGAGAGGGTGTTAGTGTTTGTCTCCTGTCTCCTGGTCATGTCGCGTCCTTTCTCCGCTAAGCCCTCAGGGTATTGGCTTAGGGTGCGAGGGAGCTTGGGTTCTGGTCCTTCTCTGCGGACCCCTCCGAGTTTTGGCTCGGAAAGCAGGAGGCCTTTTTTAATTCCCGTAAGCCTGGCTCCAACGTGGAGACCGGTTCAGAATTCTGTTCAGTGTAAAGCCTGTGCGTTCTCATTCCTTCAGGTGCCTAACCCCAAGGCATTATCTGACAGAACTGTTCTTGATTAGCTCACACCTAAAACATTCCTTAAAGCTTTATGTAATGTTGACAAACTTGTCTTATCTTCCGTTTTTCCAGTTCTGCAGCAGAGAAAAAAATGCTACACTTTTTCTGAGGCTTCTGACATTTCAAATATATTTCTACCAAACAAGGAGTGTTTCACTGTTGTCAGGGAGTGCAAGCTCTGACCGGTGCAGTCTTTAATTCACAAAAAGGTGATCAACCAGCTTTACTTCACAAAAGAAACACAGCGAAATTAGAGGCATTGTTTGCTTACTCATAATGGAAACCAATGTCGTGATTGCCGACCAGCACGACCAGTTCTGTGTCAGTGGAGTGTCTGAACATCCTGTGGAAGCGGCGCACGTCATCTTCCCAGTGCTGCAGAAAAGGAGAGGAAGAGGATTTAGATCAGGGCTCTAATATGAAGAAAAAATCACCTGAGAGATTCTTAATAAGATCCCCAAGGAAGGTCGAGGTGGCTGCTTTGAGCCCCCCCCCCCCCCCCCCCCCCCCACAACAGGCCCTTAATTACATCAGAGGTTTAAGTTTTATATGATGAGGCTCTAATTGGACCTGAGACGCTGCTTTTCTATTAGACCTGAAGCTATTAACATATGAGGGGATTTATGAGGGAGAGGAGAAAAAATACTGTTTTACATCTCATACATGTTTAGATTACTGGCTAGAATTCTAGAAAGAGCATAAAATAAATCATAAAAGTGGTAAACTATTAAGATCTTTACGTTTCTAAACCATCAAGCTTTGATTTTTCAGTTGAGGTTTACCAAAAGTAAACAAAATCAATTTGAATACTTTGTTTGAAAACTTACAGCTATGAATCTCTTATAGTTGTGACAATATTTTGTTCATGTTTTATTCACTAGTTAAATTGATTTTTTTAGTAAAACAAAAAACAGATTCTTCTTTAAAAACTTCATGCACAGATATGCTTTTTTATACTTCTCTAAAAAGCTAAATATGGACATGATTGTGCTTTATGGGAACTTTGGTGAAGCAGAAGTATTATTTTGAAAGTTCTGTTAAATTTACTGTAGATATTTCTGCAATTCTTATGCTTAAGATGGATGAATGGATAAAAATGCTACAAAAAAAGACATCAAACGGTCAATAAAGCAATAATCTTCAGCTGCTTTCACTATTTTCAGAGCTTGTGTTGCAAATTTTAGACTCAATTTTCGTTATTTATGTGCTATATAAACTAAAGAAGAGTCAGCTTGTCAGGACATACTGTAATTAAAGATCAATCAAATACTGGTCCAGTGTAAACACACCATGCAGCCTTTAATGCATGTTTTTCATTCGTTTTTTTCTGCTCCAACTTGAAGGATTAGGATGTTCATCCTGTTATTTTACCGTTTGAATTAAATAAACAGCCATCCCAGTGTGCAGAGATGGATGCAGGCTGCAGATGTTTGCAGGAGACCCTGCAGTCTGTGGGCCCAAACGGTAACAGAACCTCTTGTTTGGATGCAGATCGTCCACATTATGTGTTAGTTTGATCCTTTTCTCACAGATTTTTTATTTTTAACAGCATCTTTAGTTGAATCCTAAGCAGTGGTGCTGTATTGCGGAGCTGAACATGGAGCTCTGTTACCTTCTGGGAGCTCCACTTGCCTTCGTCGAAGATATCCCCGAGAATAAAGACTATTTCAGGCTTTAGGAGCCAAAGCGCGGTCTGGAAAGCCCTCTCCATCTGCCATTCCCTGCGTTTGGACACAATCCCGACGTTATTCGGTGGATCGGTGGCTCACATCAGTGATAATTAAAGGGATGGATAAAATGGAGATGGTACCTCCTGAGCTTGTCGAACCAGTGGCCCCCCACAGCTCCGAGGAGATGGGTGTCTGACAGCACCATGGCGCGGAGCGCCGGCTCTGCGCCCTCCCCGCCCCGGGCATGGCTCAGCTGCGGCCAGGCGCACTTCAGGATGGTCGGGAAGTAGATGAGATACTCGCAGAAGAAAAAAGAGCCGCAGACCACCGAGAGAAGCAGCGCCGCGACCACCGAGCTGCCGCTGAGCTTCAGCATTTCTCCGCGGATCGGTGCTCGGGATGCCCTGAACCGAGCCGCCCGTGAGGCATCTCTTCAGCTCAGCCACGCTTTCCTCCCGCAGACCCGCTTGTTTTAGGATGCCCAAGAAGGATGCTCTGGTTAAAAAAGACCAAGCAGTATATAAAAAAAATAACTAAATAAAAATCTGGTTTTGTAGGGTTCGGTGCGGTTCGGTGGAGCCAGACAGAGAAGGAGGTGAGTGGAAGTTGAGTAGGGCCACCGCTCAGTGAGGGAGACCGCAGCGGGCAGCATCAGTCAGCCTCTGTTTGGCAGCCTTTCAACTGTCAAGCTGGAAACAACCCTTCCGGTTAGAGGTTACCAAACTAAAGCAGCTTAATGCTACTGTACGGAAAAAAGAACAGATTTTTGAATATTATTTCAGTTTAGTATGGGGGGAAAGTCACAATTCTGACTTTAATCTCAGAATTCTGTCGTATTTTCTCAGAATTCTGACTTTAATCTGAGAATTCTGGTTTAAATCTCAGAATTCTAACTTTAATCTCAGAACTTTGACTTTAATCTCAGAAATCTGAATTTTTTTCAAAGATTTCTGACTTTTTTTTCTCAGAATTCTAACTTTAATCTCAGTATTCTGACTTTAATCTCAAAATCCTGACTTTTTTCTCAGAATTCTGACTTTAATCTGAGAATTCTGACTTTAATCTTAGAATTCTGACTTTAATCTCAGAATTCTGACTTTTTACCCACATTAAACTGAAATAAAATGTAAAAATTTGTTAACTTTTTTTTTTTTTCAGTGGCCCTAATCCTCTTCCGTACTATTGAAATATCATCAAAATATAGTATTATTTTGAAGCAGCTGGGTACATATATGTTAACTAATTTCACAATTTCTTTATATTCTATTTCTTACATAACAATAATAATAATGGAAATACTAAAAAAGAAAAAGGAATTTTCTAATAAATTGACAGAAGTTTTAAATACACAAAAGCCATTTTACTGGTTTGCTTTGCAACAAAATTAAAGCATATACTTTTCTTTGTGAAAACTATAGTGGAGGATGTTCTTTGTCTTGGTGGATCATCAAAATAAGTGGTCCTCCTAATCGTCAATCATTCTGGTGATATGTTTACATTCTTGCCCCATATTTCCTGTCTTTCTGCATTTAAAACATGCTATATGGAAAAATTTGAATTTTTAACATCTGTGAAGCTTTATTGCAGTTATTTATTTTTTTTGACAGTAAGTCTCATATGTATCATTTAATGTAAAATGAATGTTACAATAACTAGAGCATACACAGAGACACACAGGTTTATTTTTCATAAAGTCCAAATAAACTAGTATTAGCAAGGAGTCCATATGAGTATAAAGAAACGAGGTTTGTGACTTGCTGCCGGCCAAATAACATTGTTGATGTTGTTATTACAGATAGATTAAGGTCTAACATGTGAAAACTAGTGAACCTTATTTATCTTTAACTGTAAGTATTAAAAAAATAAAGAACACAATTTGTATATCGACCTGCAAAACAATGGGTGCAATTAACAACATTCCACAACATATTTAAAAACGAAAATGGGCTAGTGTTGAGGCTTTTATTTTGAAATAATACCCAATTTCCGGTTGAGCTCATTCTCACATATAACAGCTTGACTGAGAGGACGCAGAAAATACAGGTGCTGGTCATAAAATTAGAATATCATGAAAAAGTAGATTGATTTCAGTAATTCCATTTAAAAAGTGAAACTTGTATATTATATTCATACATTACATACAAACTCATATATTTCAGATGTTTATTTTGTTTAATTTTGATGATTACAAATGACAACAAATGAAAATCTCAAATTCATCATATCAGAAAATTAGAATATTACTGAAGACCAATAAAAACAAAGGATTTATAGAAATGTTGGCCAACTGAAAAGTATGAACATGAAAAGTATGAGCATGTACAGCACTCAGTATTTAGTTGGGCCTCCTTTGGCCTGTATTACTGCAGCAATGCGGCGTGGCATGGAGTCGATCAGTCTGTGGCACTGCTCAGGTGTTATGATAGCCCAGGTTGCTCTAATAGTGGCTTTTAGCTCTTCTGAATTGTTGGGTCTGGTGTATTGCATCTTCTTCTTCACAATACCCCATAGATTTTCTATGGGGTTAAGGTCAGGAGAGTTTGCTGGCCAATTAAGAACAGGGATACCATGGTCCTTCAACCAGGTACTGGTAGCTTTGGCACTGTGTGCAGGTGCCAAGTCCTGTTGGAAAATGAAATCTGCATCTCCAAAAAGTTGGTCAGCTGCAGGAAGCATGAAGTGCTCTAAAACTTCCTGGTATGTGGCTGCGTTGACCCTGGACCTCAGAAAACACAATGGACCAACACCAGCAGATGACATGGCACCCCAAACCATCACTGACTGTGGAAACTTTACACTGGACTTCAAGCAACGTGGATGAAGTGCCTCTCTTCTTTTCCTCCAGACTCTGGGACCTTGATTTCCAAAGGAAATGCAAAATTTACTTTCATCAGAGAACATGGCTTTGGACCACTCACCAGCAGTCCAGTCCTGTTTCTCTTTAGCCCAGGCAAGACGCTTCTGACGCTGTCTGTGGTTCAAGAGTGGCTTGACACAAGGAATGCGACAGCAGAAACCCATGTCTTTCATACGTCTGTGTGTGGTGGTTCTTGAAGCACTCACTCCAGCTGCAGTCCACTCTTTGTGAATCTCCCCCACATTTTTGAATGGGTTTTGTTTCACAATCCTCTCCAGGGTGCGGTTATCTCTCTTGCTTGTACACTTTTTTCGACCACATCTTTTCCTTCCCTTCGCCTCTCTATTAATGTGCTTGGACACTGAGCTCTGTGAACAGCCAGCCTCTTTAGCGATGACCTTTTGTGTCTTGCCCTCCTTGTGCAAGGTGTCGATGGTCGTCTTTTGGACAACTGTCAAGTCAGCAGTCTTCCCCATGATTGTGTAGCCTATAGAACTAGACTGAAAGACCATTTAAAGGCTTTTGCAGGTGGTTTGAGTTAATTAGCTGATTAGAGTGTGGCACCAGGGGCCATCAATTTTGAACCTTTTCACAATATTCTAATTTTCTGATATGATGAATTTGAGATTTTCATTTGTTGTCATTTGTAATCATCAAAATTAAACAAAATAAACATCTGAAATATATGAGTTTTTATGTAATGTATGAATATAATATACAAGTTTCACTTTTTAAATGGAATTACTGAAATCAATCTACTTTTTCATGATATTCTAATTTTATGACCAGCACCTGTATATGAAACCATTTTGAATAAAGGATTTTTAGAGGCTTTACGTGATTCTGGCTGTGATGAAAATATTTCTGCTAGTAAATAATAATGTGATCAGGGATCACTGGAGACAGACAGATGGAAAGAAGGCAACAGTTATGGGACAAATGAGATTAAGTGATTTAGAGAAGGAATCTCATCAGCAGCAAACTGCTTATGAGTGCAGCCCCTTGGCCCTAATGACACCCGTCTAATTGTGTCATCAGAGGAGAGTTAGTGGCTAAACTGGTCGATTTGGCGAGTCTCTGCCCATTCATTTCAATAAGACCCTTTAAACATCTACAAAATTTAAGATGTGATACAAAATAGGGAAGCAGATGAGTGAAAAGCTGAAGCATATATCGAACATGGATGAAGCTGTATGTTTGAAGACTGAGAGTGCATAAGGTACTTTTTCCCTTCTGTTACACATTTTGTTCCCTAACAATCACAAACTTCACTTTACATTATTTGATATTTCACCACAAAATAGTGCATCATTTTGAGGTGAAAGAAAAAATAGGGAGTTTTTTTTATTCATTAAAACATCCCCCTTGATAGTGTGGTATGTTATAAGGTATGAGATAATATTCCAAGCTTTGATAGTCTATAAGTACTCGCCTATCATGTAGAAATGGAAAAATGATTCTTATCAAGACATGGCTCTCCTCCTGAATTACATAAATCAAGATGGGAACTCTGGAGTAGATGTAGAGATGTATAGCTCAGGTGGGAGCATCTATTAACAGGACATATATATGAATGAAAACCATCAAAACGTTCCAGAAAAAAATGGCCATAAGTCATGTGGAGGGTGCATTTATTCAGTAAGGTTGGAGCCAGCACCAGGTCAAACCCACAAAAAAACTTTTCTGAAACAAGGTTTCATCTTCTGGGCTGCGCAGTGTGTACCTCTTCTGCCTTGCAGCAAGAACGTTCTGGGTTCGATTCTCGGCTCAGGGTCTTTCTGCATGGAGTATTCATGTTCTCCCTGAGCTTATGTGGGTTCTCTCCACGTACTCCAGCTTCCTCCCACAGTCCAAAAACATGACTGTTAGGTTAACTGGCTTCTCTAAATTGTCCTTAGGTGTGAGTATGTTTGTGAATGGTTGTTTGTCCTGTGTGTCTCTGTGTTACCCTGCGATGGACTGGCGACCTGTCCAGGGTGTACCCCGCTTCTTGCCCATTGACTGCTGGAGATAGGCACCAGCACCCCTCCGACCCCACTCGGCACAAGCATGTCAGATAATGAACGGATAGATGGTTTTATCTTCTAGCAGGACAGCAATGTAAACCATAGAGCTAGAGCTTACATCTTTGGGTATAAATCAAAGTGAGTTAGAATGATACAGTAGTCCAGACCTTAATCTGATAGAGAAACTGGCGTCTGACTTTAAGAACTGAAAAAAAAGATATTGCCTCTAGATGTTAAAATCTAGTAGAGACATAGCCAAAAAGCTGAAGTTAGAGCTGTATTTTTTGATATGTGGCAGAATCTAGATATACTCCACTACATGTTGAAGGTTGTGATGGTAAAGTGACGAAAATGTGGAGAAATTTGCAGCACTTTAAATGAAAGGGAGGAAGAAACCTTTTATTTTTTTTCTATCCAGATGGGGATCAGTATTATCCACCACCTTTAAAGGATGTAAAGAAGGATCTGCATGCACTGACTTCAAACTGAACCAAAGTCTTTTTGCAGCTGTAGGAGAGATGTATAATTCTAAGGACTCTTATGTCACCTATTGGCTTTCCTTATATAAATGATGGAAGTGCCTTTGGCTGCAGTAAAATCTTCCTGTAGGTCAGTGTGAGCATAAGTACTACTAAATATAACACCAGCTGTTATTCCTCCATTTATTGGAGCCGCTTGTTCTGTCCTGTTTTGCTGTAGATTCAGAGAAAGTTTAGTCGCAAGTGAAGCAGCTGTTAAGCGTTGTTGAACTGTTTCTGAAAGAAAAACATGCAGCTCTTGTTTAGGTGCATCTCTGTTGTCAAAAATATATATCGTTGATAGGGACGCCATTGAACTTAGAGGTGTAAAGCATCCACTTACCCCCCCTATTTTAACGTTTTACTCTGGTGACCAAAATTAAATCCAAGTCATCCTAAAATTATTGTCTGTTTTATTAATTTTGTGGTTTAATATGGCTTGCAAACATGAAAAATTGGGCTGGTATTGATATCCGACATAATGGACTTAATGGCCGATAGCCAGTATTTACCAATACTGTACCTATTATACATCCCAACCTTTCTGACAGTGAAAAAAAAAAAAACCCTGAGTGCTGACATTGCTTTATTTGCTTCAGATAAACACCCATAATCCTTTGCTGCGACACTATCCGATCACCCCTCCCCTCCTTCTGAAATATAAATCAGCAACTTGATAGAAAAGAATATCGGTTGTTAACATCGGCCAAGTTTTCCCTGTCAGGCTGATAAGCATATCTTCACTCCAGGAGGCTAATGCTAGCCTGAAATTTCTCCAAATTTGAATCACCTGACCCCGATCTGTCATGCCCAGATGACAGAAAGTTGTGTTGAATATTCACAAACAACATTGTGCAAAGAGAGAGCAGCTTTAAAAGAACCTAAAGAACCTCCAAGCATGTTGGTGGCAGCATCATGCTGTGGGGCATTTTTCCTGCTACTGGTATTAGGCAGAGTGGATGTAGATCTAGATGGAATGATTGCCTTCAAACAACTCTTTACATACTTTGTTTATCATATGATTTTTTTTGTTTTTGTTTTTTTTAAAAAAATCAAACCAAAAAACATGCATTCAGCTTTTTCTAACTACTGTTCCTAGGCTCTAATCACATAAACAAAGACAAAACCTTGGCTGTGTGCACAATCACAGCCAAATAAATTCACCATCTCCAAATTCTTCAGCTCTACCAGAAATCAATGGCCGGGGAATGAAAGTCGGACATTTTTGTCATATTTCTGCATTGTTTATTATTGTAGGTAATGAATTACCACAATCATAATATTTCTCTGTCTATTTTATTTCTTATGTTCTGTTATTTTTGCATTTTATTTTATACTTTAAAGTCCATGTTAAGCATTTAATTCTGTGTTTATTAGTCACCTCCCTTCGGTTTCCCTACACAGCTGCTCTTCATTCCTCTGAAAAGACTCAGCTGGTTTCATGTCACTCTAAACTCCTCCCCAGTGTTTAAGCTTCCTGGTTTCTATGATTCCCTGCTAGTTTCGGCCTTTGTGATGTTCAAGTTTCTATGTATCTGTGGACCGTTCAGCTTTAAAAGAAAAACCAAATCAACAACAGCAAAAAACAGTTATTTGAGGCATTAACAGATAGTTCACTGACATTCTGCATGTTATAGATATGAGATACTTAGGCAAACTGCTATCTTGATACAGCATGTAGGGGCGCAGTATGGAGTGTTGGGGGGATTAGGAAGATTCTGAGGGCCCATGACTGAGGGAACAGATATGGCTATAGTGCCACGCCCACATCATTTGACATGGTGATAACAAATAAAACAAATGAACAGGAAAATGTGTAAATAAGCAGCAGGGTGGAAAAAAACGTCTGCGGCTAAAGAATGCAGCGCCGCAAGAAAACAAAGTCTGGGTTACAAAAAAGAGCAGAAAGACGAGAGAAGGAAGAAAGGTGTCCAGTATGGGATCCAGTTTTTCAAGAAAGGTTTTTTACCTGAATAGTTAAAACTAACAAAAGATTATTAACCTGTTGAATAAAATAAGTTAGCTATCTGCTGGCTACACCTGCTTAATTAATTCTTCTTAAGATCAGAGGGGAATCCCATCATTAATGATGCCGACCAGCTGGGTTCTGACTACTTCCTTATATTCTGTGTTTCTGTAGCTAACACAATATCAATGTCTTTCCTGCACAGCACATACATGCAGATAAACTCGGAGTCTGTTCTGTTCTCCCAGTGATAACTCTCCTCTTCAAACAATGTGTGTGTGTTATGTGTACTGTTCTTGTAGTGTATGTCTCTGCTGATCTATATAAAAAAAACAACAGTTGTAAACCTGTGAACAGCCTAACTTTATGTCTTGCTTGTTTGCTCTGGTGCTTTTTATTTGTTCCATTTCACCCTGCTGGGGTTTGACAGTGGAGCAGTTGTTTGCTCTGCTGCTTTGCAGAAAGATGGTCCTGAGATCAGATTGTGACCTGAGCTCTTTTTGCATGGCATGATTTTCCTGTGCATTTGTGGGTTCATTCCAAGCCCTGTGGCGTCCTTTTTTACAAACCCATAACATGACTTTTAAATTAATTTATTACTCTAAATTGACATCAGTTATAAGTATTTGTGTGTCTTTTGTTATTTTTTTTGTCTTCCATTGCTCCCGGATAGACTGGCTTGTCCAGGTTGTCCTCCTCCATCTACTGTATATACGAACCACACCCTTAAAGGACAAGCACACTAGTTAATGGGTGACTGTGTAAGCCGTTCATTTTTGCACTTTAGTTCTGATCCAACATCACCAAATATGAGACAGTTGGATGATCCAAATCCAACAGACTAAAAATCCTCAACACACTTTAGAGCTGGATTGAGATCTGCCAAAAAGACTGATTAAATATGCAAAGATCCTCATAGCTCTCAAGGTTTAACTCATTCAATTTGAAAATGTTTTTTCAGGTCTAAGGATCAATGTAGTGATGCCTGAATAAACTTTAATACTCTCCACTCCCTAAAGTGAGCTGTCAGTTAAGCAAGAGTAAACATTACAGGCTTTGTCACAATATTTCTGCCTCCCTTTTCATGCTTGAATCTTTCAAAAAGGAGTTATTTAGGTTGATCTGACCTCCACAGCTTAAACTCAGCTCAGTATCGGGAAATAAAAGAGCAGGTGTAATGCATTGAGGCTGGTCTTACAGTATCAGCCATTTATAACATTAATTGCACTTTTAAAAATAATACTCAGTTGTGCTATCATTTCAACCTGGAAAGACTCAGACGGGGAAAAGATACAAATAGAAAAAGTTTATTCAATTTATTTGCAAGTAACACAGTCAGATTGGTTACAATTTACTATCTAAGGAAAACCAGCTGATTGCATCGACTCGAAGGCAATCCCTCACATCAAGCATGCCTGTAGCGACAGTGGAGAGGAAAACCCCCTTTTATCAGGAAGAAACCTCCAGCAGAACCAGGCTCAGTGTGAGGGGCCATCAAGATAGGATAAAACAAGATAGGATCTTTGGTGTTGGGCCACAGCAGAAGCCTTGGCTTGGATGAGTAACCTATGAAGAGGATTAGAGTGGTCTCTTTCCCCTGGGGCCCGAACACTGCTGGTGGAATAACCCTGAGAATGAGAGGGTCTAAGAATGGGCTATGAGAGAAGGAGGAGATGGGGTGGAGGTGGTTCAAAGTTCAGCTGAAGCGCTGAATGGGGAAGCTGGGCCTTCATCTTAATGAAGAGCATCTTGAGAAATGATTGGCTTTGGAGAGGGTACGGCTCCTCGTCGATTGGCTGAAGCTTGAGCGTGGGATGTCAGAAGGACTTCCAGGCTAAACTTTCACTAAAGCTTAATATCGCTAGCATTTGAAAAAAGCTGTAAGGCTGGTTTTCTTCAGGCTTTTAGCGTCACTCAGAAGAAGTAAAAATCAGTGAGCTGCAGGTGTCTGAAACAGAATACACCTGTCCTACTCTTAAGCTGCACAGTTTGTAACCTATCCTGAAAATCCACAATTACAGCAATCAGTTTGCAGACTTAAGAGCAAGTAAACCAGGAACAGTGAAAATTTTTTTTTTCATTTTGTGATCATTTGATGAGAGTAAATTAAAATATAAAAACAAAGAAAATTCTGGTATTTTATATTGACATTTCTAGATTAAACTGAATTTAGAATCTAGAAACACTGAATTGCTAATTCATGGCTTCCTAGTTTCCTTCTGTATAAAATATGAATAAGACAAAGAAGCCCAGCTTCCTTCACTAGTATTCAAAATAGAAAAAAAAACATGTAATGTTGCTGAATAGAAAATCTGTAATTTTAAAAGGTCCTGTATCAATATTAAGAGCTATTATTACAAAATGTGTAACAATTACAACAGTGGCAAGACATGCAAATGAGGGGCAGTGTTGAGTTTTAATGCTTTATATCAATTGTGTATCAAAGAAAAACAAAACATGAGAACACAGGCTCCAACAAAACAAAACAAAAATAAGATAAAATATCATATACCAATATATGCATTAATATACTTACACATGCTCAAAAAAAATAAGACTCAAGAATCAAATTACACATCCTGGATCTGAATGAATGACATGTTCTCACTGAATCCTTTGTTCTGTATAAAGTTGAATGTGCTGACGACAAAATCACAAAATACATGCCTGTATGAACTCCCTACAACGCCTGGACATGCTCCTCATAAGGTGGCGAATGGTCTCCTGTGGGATCTCCTCCCAAATCTTGACTAAAGCAGCCACCAACTCCTGGACAGTCTGTGGTCTAAGGTGACATTGGTCCTAGAAGTGTTCAATCGGATTCAGGGCTGGGGAATAGCGGGCCAGTCCATTTTTTCAGTGCCTTCATCTTGCAGGAACTGCTGACACACTCCAGCCACATGAGATCTAGCATTGTCCTGCATTAGGAGGAACCCAGGAAAAACCACTACCATGAGTGTAAAAGCACCACACACATTCAAATGTGACCAAAACATCAGCCAGAGAGCATAGCTACCGAGGAGTGGTCATTGTTCCCCACCTGCAGAACCACTCCTTTATTGAGTGTTTCTTGTTAAGTGCCAACAATTTCCACCTGTTGTTTATACCATTTGCATAACATCATGTGAATTTGATCGTCAGTCATCGTTGTTTCCTAATTGGAAAGTTTTATTTCACAGAAGTTCCTTTGTTCACTTTGTTTTTTATCTCAGAGACCGCATATATGTAAAGATTTTCCATACAGGTTTCACATGCCTTTACTAAAAGCTATAACTCCTGAATATCACCTCACGGGGCTGTGGTTTCAGGACAGATGAAGAATCTAATGACTTTCATCCAACAAATCTCTCTCATTGATCTTGCGTTTGAAGTGGAAGCTTGTGTTTCACAAATATCAGTTTTGAAATTGAAAACTGAATTCAAATAATTCCCAGCAGAGTCATGCTTGAAATTGTTAGTTTCAGTTCCTTAATTTTTTTTTTATCATCTAACAGTTCATTGAGGAGGCAACTAAAGAGCAAGTTTTGGAAGTACTTCCCCTTTAAATAACAGTATTTTAAACATTTTGTGTGTCTTTGGGAAGTTTTGAAATTTACCACTTCCAATTTGGTGCCTTCCTGGTTTATTAAAAAATGTCATGGTGAAATCTGAGGCTTTGAACATTTGATGTTAAATTTAACAATTAGAGATATCATTAAAGACCAGATCATTGACACATTAAAAGCAAAGAGGTGACATGAACAGTACTCTGATCATCCTAACCACATTATTTGCACAATAAAACATGGTGGAAGCAGCATCATGCTTTAAAGGTTGTGAGGATGGAATTCATTTTAAAGCTAAGTTTAATATGTGGTATAAAGTATATTTTTTTTATTCAAAGGTGAGTCTTTTTATCCACTGGATTCAATATTCCTCCCATTTACAATTTATATTTCAGGTATTTTCATAAACAGCTCTAATCTAAGCTGCTAAAAAAGTAGCATAATTAAACTATTTTAAAGTTTCAGTGGTTTATTTAGTATGGATAATCCAGTTGTTTAACAATAAAGTTTTGATATGGAAACTAAAAGACATTAATTAAACAAATATTTGTTTTTACTGTTAAGAGATTTAGATCAATTGTAGTTAACATAAAATAAGTAAAATGTGGAAGCTCAAGCATGTTTATATGTTTCCATTTTTGGCAGGAAATGTCACATGTTCCCACACTTTTTAAAACTCCATAGCTTTTATGACTGGTAAATATCTGCAGCGTTATTTTTAAACCATTAGATTCACAGGGAGCATTGTGTAAAAGTTCAAAAAGTCCAACTTTTGTTGGAAGGATCATCCTGTTGGTGAATGTTTTTTTTTTTTACATGGTCACAAATCAAACGAGAGAAAATGTCAGCTGAAATCTTTTCCCCACAGTTTGATGGAAAAATACAAAAATATAACTGTTTTCTTCACAGATTAGAACCAAATGCTAAGAAAAAGAACACATGGAAGCAAGAGTCAGAATATGAATTCCGTATCATTCAAAGGATCCCGCTCATTAAATGGATGTAGTTTCAATGCAAGCCTCCTTTCACTAGGTGTGAGTGGTCGCTCTCCAGGCACATCGGGAGACATTTATACACATTTTTGTTGTGATGCATTAAAATAATAATAAAAAAAAGATATACTGTTCTGTAATCACACGCTAAAACATCTTAGGATCTGCTGATGTTGAATTTAAATGTGAGAGCCTGGGCTCACCATGTGTTTCCTTGTGTGAAACCTGCAGTAAGGCATCTTGAATTGACTTTATGCAGCTTAAGATGTGGAAGGAGAAAGTCAGGCAGTTTGGGGTGTCTTCTTAAAAGATGCCGTGCATATATATTCAGTCATTTATACTGGATTTATTTAAATAGGAAACAGTTAAAAGTTTGAAATTATTGAATTCCAGCCCCTTATGTTTGCAGAGAAATGCATTATAACTGTCTGAATGCTATGTTTACTGCTACTGATGACTGAATGAGCAAGGCTGGTCCTGACACGGCTTTAGAAATGATCCACTCTCAGTAATGTTGAGATCACGGCTTTCTAGAAGCTTCATGTTAGCCTCTTCCTTTCTTTCAAACCCCTTTAAATGCATGATTGCTCTATGGGCCTTTAACATTAAGCTGCTGATTTAAGGCCAAAAGATCAAGACTTTAAGGCCTGTTCTCAGGAACCCAAACCCCCCAGCATGATGATGCTACCACCACCAGGCTGTAAAAGTTACTGCAGAGTCCTTCGGTAAACAAAACCAACACTTTTCTTGATACTAAACAAAAATGTTTATATCCGTCTTCATGGGCTATAGACTGTTGTTCAGACGCCTGAGTGTGAAGGTTTCTGCACTCCAGCAAGTTGATTTCCTTTCACGGAGTTCAGAGTTCCCAAAACAAATTTAATGAAAAGACTCTTTAAGAACAGAAACTAGATGCCGTCACACAGGGATAGAAGGATAACAGGGAGACAGAAGGAACCGAAAAATGAGGGAACATAATTAATAGAATGACAAAGAGAAAACAGAAGAGAAACAGGAAAAAAAACCCAAAGAGAATTAAAGGATGGTAAAAAGGCCTGAGAGAGAGATGAAGTGACAAAAAGGACAGAGGGCAGAAAAGAAGGAGACAAAGAAAGAAGGAAGGGGTTAACGTTAAGACAAAAAAAAAAAACAGGAATAAATTGTTTATATTTATTCATTCACTTATTTCCAGTTTTTCATAGAAATCCAAACCTGAACTTAAACTGAAATTAAAATCACACTTTTCCAGGCAGTGCAGAAAACTTTAATAAGACCAGGGCGTTTGTTCTTTTAACCAACTTCCTTTCCTCTGAAGGTGAGAAACTTATGTACAGTCAGGTGTTAAACCACCACAGTGATCTAAAAACACACATCCAACCTCAAACGGGAAATTTGCAGTAGTAGTATTATGATTAATAATGCATTAGTAGCATGAGGTAAGCCAATTTTAACAAACTAACTTTATTGGAAGAGTAGTAAAATATTAAAGATATCCACTTAATAAAGGACATTGATCTAAATATTAGTGAAAGTGCAAGTCTACTTATGAGCCAGTATGTGTGTTCTTGACACTGTGGGGTGATTACAGGAACAAAAACACAATAAATTCAATGCTGGTGCAGCCAGATACAAAACTAAAAAAGAAACGGATTTTGATTGAAAAAAGCCCTGAATTGATATCATTCCTGTCACTGAGCGAATGTAAACTGCAGAAAAAAACCCTCTAAATTGACAAAATGAGCTTCTTAAAGGGTTTAGAATAGTCCATTGCATTTATAAAGTGTTAAAAAATAAAAATCAGAAGATGATGGCGACTCATCGGGGTCTAGTGAGGACTTTATGCCACAATGGGGTCTCCATATGCACAGTTTTTCTCAATGCCGAGGTTAAACCAGTTGCCTTTTCCCCCTTTGTAGGCGCTGGTGACGATTCTCGCCCAGCCGTGCTCTCCCTGAAAACAAGAAACACAAAACCACCTCAATCATAGAGCAAACGGTATACACAGTGTCTGATAGGAAGACTTGTCAGAAAACAAACGATCCCCAATGTAATAAAACCCAAAAAGGACTCCATGCGAGAGCAAATTCATCTTCTGAAGAGAGCAAACACTGGTCACTAGTTAGAGCTGAGGAGTGAAATAAACTGACCCAGAACTCTCCCCAGGAGTTCCTGACGATCCAGTACTCGCTGCCATCTCCGTCGACACCCCAGCCTGCCACCGAGATGATGTGATTGGGCAGAGAGAGAGGGTGAAACTCTGAGAAAACCCCGCCGGAGTATTCCTCCAGGCTTTCAGTCGCCATCAGAGCACAACTAAGAGACAAAGGAAAAAGCTGAATTGGTTTTCTGCATGTCTGAAAATGTGTTTGCAACATTTTATGCAATTTCTTCAAGTTTAATGTAAAATGCTATAATCTAGTTTATTTATATAGCACCAATTCACAACACGTCATCCAATGTTGGTCTAACTTTACCCCATTTACACTACCCTTGAAAAACCGATCCATTCCGAGACCGGTACGCGCTCAGATCAGTTAACCAGGCCGAGCTCGGTTCAAACGACCGTTTACACATCACGCTATCTCAGTTCGACTCCTCGCCTCCTAGTGACGATCTGCGGTATTACTGCCAATATTGAAGGAGGAAATCAAGCAGTTGGTGGCGGTAATGCACCAAAAGTTGTTTGCCAACCGCCATAAAACACAAGAAGAAGAAGACGAAGAAGGAGGGAATCAAGCAAATCAAAATGGCGGTGCCCGTCACATTCAGAAAGATATGCTCGATTATTATTGCTGTACTTCGGTGTTATTATTTAAAATGTCATTATTTAAAATGTTTTGTGGAGAAGATTTCGATTGTTGTTTACAGTTGAAGAAAAAGTTGTTGTTCTTCTTCTGTTTCTTGAGGGGCATTACCACCAACTACTGGAATGGAGTGTGAATCGGGATGTGCAGCCAGACGGAGATGACGCTTTCTGCTCATGCGCTCTTGTTATCAGAGAACTGAGCCAGGGAAAAACCGAGCCGGGCCCACCTCTGGAACTGGTCTGCAGTTATCTCGGTTCAGTTGTGTCTAGCTCGGTTCAGTTCAGTTTGCTTTCCATTTACACACGATACGTTATCTCAGTTACTGAGCTCGGACCGGTCTCAGCACGGCTTTTCAAGGGTAGTGTAAATGGGGTACTTGTCTCCTTATCATATAAGCATCTTTTTCTTTTCTTTTTCCCCTCGGACAGATGTTATGTTCGTATTCTCTACAGGTTGGCCACTCTTCATTCTCCTCATGTCACTTGTAAAGGTATCACTGGCTTGTATGACGTCTCACTGCTTATATTTTGAAAGCTTTCCTTCTGCTACAACCAGGTTTGGTGAGCTTTATGAAAGAAGGCAATTTTAATTATTTAAGGAAAGCTAAAAGGAGTCCTGTTTGCAGGTAACAACAGTTAACCGGCGGAAGAAGGAGCTCTGCTGAGATGAAACCAAGGTTAAACTTTTGAGGAGCACTGCACATCACCTTGAATATACCGTTCTCAAAGCTCTTAACAGCTAACTAGAAGGAAGAAACCCTGTTAGAGTGAGCAGAACAGTTGAGAGTGCATCTGAGGTTCACCTCCCAGCAGAAAGATGACCCTACAATACAACCACAGATGCAATGAAAAGGTTTTGATGAAAGCGCACTCATCAAACTCATGGAAATCTGTGAGAAGATGTCCACAGATGCTGTATGTTCGTTTTTCAAGAAGAATCTGTTTTCAGATGTGCAAAGATGGTAGTGACGAACCTTGCAGCTCTAATTATAGTAAGAAGCTTTTTCACCACATTATAATCTTATAATTTTTCACCATATGCAGATACAGCTGATCAAATAAATTCAATCTTGATATCCTAATTCTTTCTTTACAGGGTATTTGGAATTGTGTTTCTAAAATCTTTTCATCAGAGAAGGCCTGATATTCATTCATGTGAGAACAGTGTATATAAACGTCTCACATAAATTGTGAGACGAATTGTGAGAAAGAAAGCTCTTCTACCTGATGGGCCCGTTGGTGTAAATCTCTGCTTTCATTTGGTCCCTTCCAGAAATTTCTCCATAGTCTCCAACTTTCCAAACCGTGTAGTTCTTCACAACAGAACAGGAATCAAAGAAGGAACACGTCCCACACTGGTTGAACTGGACGCATTCTGAAACAGATCAGGAGATTGTTCACACCTGCCTTGATCTGGATCAATAAATACCTATTTATAGAGCACCTTCCATAGAAATACATAAATGAAGTATTTATCTGAAGATGTGGCAGTAATAAAATGACAGAAATCTGTTTTATGTTTGACTTTTAAACACCTACTCCAAAATGAGTCGGTTGAAGTAAAACTTGTTTCTGCCCCTACAAAATCTGTTAATAATTATCCTATCCAGATTTATACTGAGGAACCTATGTACTGAATTTATATTACATGCTATGCACAATAATAATACACCTTTAAAAAATAAAATTGATTTTTTTAATAATATATATATTATATATATATATAAATCAATAATAATATAAAATAATATAAAATGTGCATCAACTCTGCAATAAAAGAAACAATATCTATTATCCATTTTTATTTGAATCACTGATTCTGTAATAATGAATATTTATTAAAGCTTATATGTTTTTAATGACATTGCAGCTGCACTCCCCTAGGTGGCGCTAGGGCTTCAGAAATTTGGCATAAATATAAGAAAAAAAATATGCAAAAAAGATTTCTTTCATGATCATAAAATATATATTGGATCATTATTATAAATTATAACATATAATAGTATATAATCCTAATATAAAAAAAAAATGGAGGTTTAGAAATTAACTTTGAGGCTCTTTCTCTGTAAATATCTACGAAAGGACTAGACAACCTTGACTGACAGGATACGGAAAACATCTTTTCTCTATTGAGAGAATATAGTTGTGCAAGTGTGACATTTTAACTTCAAAGGAACACAAAACAACAAATAGAACCCGTCAACAAGAGGAGAGAGTCATTAGTTTGGCACTGACAGCCCTCCTAATAGACACACCTTTTAATGATTTGATTTGTTTATATCATCAAGAGCTTGTTGAAAATATTAGACAAAGTTAAAAGCATGATGGTTAATATTCTAATGCTAACCAAACATAATTATAATTGAATATAAATAAAGGTAACGCCCCAAATGTCCAGAGAATCTAGAGCCTGAAGGAGTCACTCTCACAGGGTTTATCCAATTCTAATTTCTTTTTGATTCGGCATAATATTTATATTTCCATTGTTCTAAACTCATATAAATCTTGCAGCTGTTTCATAAGCACATTTAATTAAATCTATGAACTAATTTCCTTCTGGTGAGGCTATTTGCTTCATTTCTTGAATTATCTGAATAAATCTCCTTTAACTATATTCAGTTTTCTCTTGATTATTTTAAAATGTTTTAAAAGTCTCCCTTCTAGGAATGCACACATGGCTTTTTTCACTTTTTTCTGATTACTTTTCAAACATAGAGTCTGTTTCAGCAGGAAAAAACCTAAATGTTATATCAGTTATATCAATAAAGCATTGTAGACCTTTTTATTAAACTTATTGTTTCTCTCCTGTGAGATTTAGATATAATTTTTTTTTTATTGTCTTGGCATTTGAAATGAAAAACTATCTGTATCATTGTGTATTAATTTAATGCTAGCATTTCCATTTGCTCCGACCTGTTTTTTATGAATAAGAACAAATAATATTATAAAAGGTGGTATGATTTAATCATAACATAACAACATGAATCTGGAAACAAAGTAAGTTGAAAAACAGCAGAAAAAATCTAAAAATGACCACATTTTCCACAGATTTGATCAGAGTCAAAGAATGCTGGATTTAGAGTCGGCCAAACTATTAGAAACACATCAATACACCTGAAAAATGTCTTGTTTCTATAAGAAACTGTAAACCTTTGTCTGCTTCTGGTTCTTGTTGAAACACTGAGGAGAGTCTGAAGAATGGAAGGTTTCTCACTCTGATTGACAGCTTGGTAGTTGTTGCACGTTTCATCAGGTATCCCCGTTTTATGGGCGTAGGCGTACACCCTCAGGTGGTCTCCTCCAAAACAAGAGCCTGCCCTCCCGCAGTCGATCACGTTCTGGA
Organism: Cyprinodon tularosa; assembly: GCF_016077235.1. Lineage (NCBI taxonomy): Eukaryota > Metazoa > Chordata > Actinopteri > Cyprinodontiformes > Cyprinodontidae > Cyprinodon > Cyprinodon tularosa. The sequence continues at coordinate 1,647,217 of NW_024039013.1, forward strand.
CAGACAGATAGGCTGATGGCCACACTCCACCTCGCTTTATGTTGATACGATCTTAACACAAGAACAGAGCTTTTAGCAGAAAACCTGAGCGTTGTCGTCGTTTCTCTACTTCAGAGGTTACCGGCCAGCGCGCTGGTGGCTCCCATGGCCCAGCAGGAGCCGCAGTACTGGGGGATGTGCTGATTCCTCGTCACGGTCACGTAGTTCTTCCAGTTGACGTTCCTCCAGTCCCACGATGGAGGAAGGTCTGAAGCGTTGACATACTCATGAGGCCGTACGCCAGTCCTGCAACAACAGAGAGATAAGGAAGCGGTTACTGTGATGCTGGAACGTCATTTATATAAAAGAGGCGTACTAATACATGGTGGCATCCTGCATGTGTAGATTAAAAAAAACATAAAACCACAAGCAGAGGTCAGAATACTGCCCTCTTCTGTACAGTGGTAAAATTTGGCAGAAATCCAGGCTTAGTTTCTTAAACAGCGGTTGGAATGAGTTATTTATATGACACAACCAATTATATAACAATGGTTAAGTGCTCAGAATGCACTTGTAAATTGCAGGTGTCCTAATAAACCTCACCAAACATTGCATACCACATCTGAATGCATGTCTATTTTATGTAGATCAAGTTTACTTGTGGATGCTAAATATTTTTACCATTAGATAACATGCCTCTGCTTTAATTGTTCTTGTGGATAAAACCACAATCTCTAATTAAAGCCACAAGTGGCATTGTGCGGCCCTCGCAGCT